>NW_027249327.1:0-261270 GCF_030848795.1 Temnothorax nylanderi | reverse complement strand
TCGGCCCTCCGGTTCGCGAATTCGGGTTCCGCCGGTCGGATCGACTCGAAACTCGGCTGGGTGACTCACTTTCACCTCCCTGACGCGTTCCTAGCGCGGCTTCGCGATCGGCCCTCCGGTTCGCGAATTCGGGTTCCGCCGGTCGGATCGACTCGAAACTCGGCTGGGTGACTCACTTTCACCTCCCTGACGCGTTCCTAGCGCGGCTTCGCGATCGGCCCTCCGGTTCGCGAATTCGGGTTCCGCCGGTCGGATCGACTCGAAACTCGGCTGGGTGACTCACTTTCACCTCCCTGACGCGTTCCTAGCGCGGCTTCGCGATCGGCCCTCCGGTTCGCGAATTCGGGTTCCGCCGGTCGGATCGACTCGAAACTCGGCTGGGTGACTCACTTTGACCATCCCTGACGCGTTCCTAGCGCGGCTTCGCGATCGGACCTCCGGTTCGCGAATTCGGGTTCCGCCGGTCGGATCGACTCGAAACTCGGCTGGGTGACTCACTTTCACCTCCCTGACGCGTTCCTAGCGCGGCTTCGCGATCGGCCCTCCGGTTCGCGAATTCGGGTTCCGCCGGTCGGATCGACTCGAAACTCGGCTGGGTGACTCACTTTCACCTCCCTGACGCGTTCCTAGCGCGGCTTCGCGATCGGCCCTCCGGTTCGCGAATTCGGGTTCCGCCGGTCGGATCGACTCGAAACTCGGCTGGGTGACTCACTTTACCTCCCTGACGCGTTCCTAGCGCGGCTTCGCGATCGGCCCTCCGGTTCGCGAATTCGGGTTCCGCCGGTCGGATCGACTCGAAACTCGGCTGGGTGACTCACTTTCACCTCCCTGACGCGTTCCTAGCGCGGCTTCGCGATCGGCCCTCCGGTTCGCGAATTCGGGTTCCGCCGGTCGGATCGACTCGAAACTCGGCTGGGTGACTCACTTTCACCTCCCTGACGCGTTCCTAGCGCGGCTTCGAGATCGGCCCTCCGGTTCGCGAATTCGGGTTCCGCCGGTCGGATCGACTCGAAACTCGGCTGGGTGACTCACTTTCACCTCCCTGACGCGTTCCTAGCGCGGCTTCGCGATCGGCCCTCCGGTTCGCGAATTCGGGTTCCGCCGGTCGGATCGACTCGAAACTCGGCTGGGTGACTCACTTTCACCTCCCTGACGCGTTCCTAGCGCGGCTTCGAGATCGGCCCTCCGGTTCGCGAATTCGGGTTCCGCCGGTCGGATCGACTCGAAACTCGGCTGGGTGACTCACTTTCACCTCCCTGACGCGTTCCTAGCGCGGCTTCGCGATCGGCCCTCCGGTTCGCGAATTCGGGTTCCGCCGGTCGGATCGACTCGAAACTCGGCTGAGTGACTCACTTTCACCTCCCTGACGCGTTCCTAGCGCGGCTTCGCGATCGGCCCTCCGGTTCGCGAATTCGGGTTCCGCCGGTCGGATCGACTCGAAACTCGGCTGAGTGACTCCCTTTTACCTCCCTGACGCGTTCCTAGCGCGGCTTCGCGATCGGCCCTCCGGTTCGCGAATTCGGGTTCCGCCGGTCGGATCGACTCGAAACTCGGCTGGGTGACTCACTTTCACCTCCCTGACGCGTTCCTAGAGCGGCTTCGCGATCGGCCCTCCGGTTCGCGAATTCGGGTTCCGCCGGTCGGATCGACTCGAAACTCGGCTGGGTGACTCACTTTCACCTCCCTGACGCGTTCCTAGAGCGGCTTCGCGATCGGACTTCCGGTTCGCTATTCGGGTTCCGCCGGTCGGATCGACTCGAAACTCGGCTGGGTACTCACTTTCACCTCCCTGACGCGTTCCTAGAGCGGCTTCGCGATCGGCCCTCCGGTTCGCGAATTCGGGTTCCGCCGGTCGGATCGACTCGAAACTCGGCTGGGTGACTCACTTTCACCTCCCTGACGCGTTCCTAGAGCGGCTTCGCGATCGGCCCTCCGGTTCGCGTATTCGGGTTCCGCCGGTCGGATCGACTCGAAACTCGGCTGGGTGACTCACTTTCACCTCCCTGACGCGTTCCTAGAGCGGCTTCGCGATCGGCCCTCCGGTTCGCGGAATTCGGGTTCCGCCGGTCGGATCGACTCGAAACTCGGCTGGGTGACTCACTTTCACCTCCCTGACGCGTTCCTAGCGCGGCTTCGCGATCGGCCCTCCGGTTCGCGAATTCGGGTTCCGCCGGTCGGATCGACTCGAAACTCGGCTGGGTGACTCACTTTCACCTCCCTGACGCGTTCCTAGAGCGGCTTCGCGATCGGACTTCCGGTTCGCGAATTCGGGTTCCGCCGGTCGGATCGACTCGAAACTCGGCTGGGTGACTCACTTTCACCTCCCTGACGCGTTCCTAGAGCGGCTTCGCGATCGGACTTCCGGTTCGCGAATTCGGGTTCCGCCGGTCGGATCGACTCGAAACTCGGCTGGGTTACTCACTTTCACCTCCCTGACTCGTTCCTAGAGCGGTTTCGCGATCGGACTTCCGGTTCGCTTATTCCGCTTCCGCCGGTCGGATCGACTCGAAACTCGGCTGGGATACTCACTTTCACCTCCCTGACGCGTTCCTAGAGCGGCTTCGCGATCGGCCCTCCGGTTCGCGGATTCGGGTTCCGCCGGTCGGATCGACTCGAAACTCGGCTGGGTTACTCACTTTCACCTCCCTGACTCGTTCCTAGAGCGGCTTCGCGATCGGACTTCCGGTTCGCTAATTCGGCTTCCGCCGGTCGGATCGACTCGAAACTCGGCTGGGTGACTCACTTTCACCTCCCTGACTCGTTCCTAGCGCGGCTTCGCGATCGGACTTCCGGTTCGCAAATTCGGGTTCCGCCGGTCGGATCGACTCGAAACTCGGCTGGGTTACTCACTTTCACAAAGGTAAAGGTAAAGGTAAAGGTAAAGATAAAGATAAAGGTAAAGGTAGAGGTAGAGGTAGAGGTAGAGGTAGAGGTAAAGGTAAAGGTAAAGGTAAAGGTAAAGGTAAAGGAAAAGGAAAAGGAAAAGGAAAAGGAAAAGGAAAAGGAAAAGGAAAAAAAAAAAAAAAAAAAAAAAAAAAAAAAGGAAAAGGAAAAGGAAAAGGAAAAGGAAATGGAAATGGAAAAGGAAAAGCCCGATTTCTAGTATCGTGTACAAAACGGTTTAACAGAAAGGCTGCAGATTGGCTATCGCATCGGATCAACTCGAAACTCGTCTGGGTGACTCACTTTCACCTCCCTGACTCGTTCCTAGAGCGGTTTCGCGATCGGACTTCCGGTTCGCGGATTCGGGTTCCGCCGGTCGGATCGACTCGAAACTCGGCTGGGATACTCACTTTCACCTCCGTGACGCGTTCCTAGAGCGGCTTCGCGATCGGCCCTCCGGTTCGCGAATTCGGGTTCCGTCGGTCGGATCGACTCGAAACTCGGCTGGGTGACTCACTTTCACCACCCTGACGCGTTCCTAGAGCGGCTTCGCGATCGGACTTCCGGTTCGCGGATTCGAGTTCCGCCGGTCGGATACGCTTGATACTCGGCTGGGTGATTCACTTTGACCATCCTGACGCGTTCCTAGCGCGGCTTCGCGATCGGACTTCCGGTTCGCGGATTCGGGTTCCGCCGGTCGGATCGACCCGAAACTCGGCTGGGTGACTCACTTTCACCTCCCTGACGCGTTCCTAGCGCGGCTTCGAGATCGGCCTTCCGGTTCGCGAATTCGGGTTCCGCAGGTCGGAACGTCTCGATACTCGGCTGGGTGACTCACTTTGACCATCCTAACGCGTTCCTAGCGCGGCTTCGCGATCGGACTTACGGCTCGCGGTTTCGGGTTCCACCGGTCGGATCGACTCGAAACTCGGCTGGGTGACTCACTTTTACCTCCCTGACGCGTTCCTAGCGCGGCTTCGCGATCGGCCCTCCGGTTCGCGAATTCGGGTTCCGCCGGTCGGAACGTCTCGATACTCGGCTGGGTGACTCACTTTGACCATCCTGACGCGTTCCTAGCGCGGCTTCGCGATCGGACTTCCGGTTCGCGAATTCGGGTTCTGCCGGTCGGATCGACTCGAAACTCGGCTGGGTGACTCACTTTCACCTCCCTGACGCGTTCCTAGCGCGGCTTCGCGATCGGCCCTCCGGTTCGCGATTTCGGGTTCCGCCGGTCGGATCGACTCGATACTCGGCTGGGTGACTCACTTTCACCATCCTGACGCGTTCCTAGCGCGGCTTCGCGATCGGACTTCCGGTTCGCGGATTCGGGTTCCGCCGGTCGGATCGACTCGAAACTCGGCTGGGTGACTCACTTTCACCATCCCTGACGCGTTCCTAGCGCGGCTTCGCGATCGGACCTTCCGGTTCGCGAATTCGGGTTCCGCCGGTCGGATCGACTCGAAACTCGGCTGGGTGACTCACTTTCACCTCCCTGACGCGTTCCTAGCGCGGCTTCGCGATCGGCCCTACGGTTCGCGAATTCGGGTTCCGCCGGTCGGATCGACTCGAAACTCGGCTGGGTGACTCACTTTCACCTCCCTGACGCGTTCCTAGCGCGGCTTCGCGATCGGCCCTCCGGTTCGCGAATTCGGGTTCCGCCGGTCGGATCGACTCGAAACTCGGCTGGGTGACTCACTTTCACCTCCCTGACGCGTTCCTAGCGCGGCTTCGCGATCGGCCCTCCGGTTCGCGAATTCGGGTTCCGCCGGTCGGATCGACTCGAAACTCGGCTGGGTGACTCACTTTCACCTCCCTGACGCGTTCCTAGCGCGGCTTCGCGATCGGCCCTCCGGTTCGCGAATTCGGGTTCCGCCGGTCGGATCGACTCGAAACTCGGCTGGGTGACTCACTTTCACCTCCCTGACGCGTTCCTAGCGCGGCTTCGCGATCGGCCCTCCGGTTCGCGAATTCGGGTTCCGCCGGTCGGATCGACTCGAAACTCGGCTGGGTGACTCACTTTCACCTCCCTGACGCGTTCCTAGCGCGGCTTCGCGATCGGCCTTCCGGTTCGCGAATTCGGGTTCCGCCGGTCGGATCGACTCGAAACTCGGCTGGGTGACTCACTTTCACCTCCCTGACGCGTTCCTAGCGCGGCTTCGCGATCGGCCCTCCGGTTCGCGAATTCGGGTTCCGCCGGTCGGATCGACTCGAAACTCGGCTGGGTGACTCACTTTCACCTCCCTGACGCGTTCCTAGCGCGGCTTCGCGATCGGCCCTCCGGTTCGCGAATTCGGGTTCCGCCGGTCGGATCGACTCGAAACTCGGCTGGGTGACTCACTTTCACCTCCCTGACGCGTTCCTAGCGCGGCTTCGCGATCGGCCCTCCGGTTCGCGAATTCGGGTTCCGCCGGTCGGATCGACTCGAAACTCGGCTGGGTGACTCACTTTCACCTCCCTGACGCGTTCCTAGCGCGGCTTCGCGATCGGCCCTCCGGTTCGCGAATTCGGGTTCCGCCGGTCGGATCGACTCGAAACTCGGCTGGGTGACTCACTTTCACCTCCCTGACGCGTTCCTAGCGCGGCTTCGCGATCGGCCCTCCGGTTCGCGAATTCGGGTTCCGCCGGTCGGATCGACTCGAAACTCGGCTGGGTGACTCACTTTCACCTCCCTGACGCGTTCCTAGCGCGGCTTCGCGATCGGCCCTCCGGTTCGCGAATTCGGGTTCCGCCGGTCGGATCGACTCGAAACTCGGCTGGGTGACTCACTTTCACCTCCCTGACGCGTTCCTAGCGCGGCTTCGCGATCGGCCCTCCGGTTCGCGAATTCGGGTTCCGCCGGTCGGATCGACTCGAAACTCGGCTGGGTGACTCACTTTCACCTCCCTGACGCGTTCCTAGCGCGGCTTCGCGATCGGCCCTTCCGGTTCGCGAATTCGGGTTCCGCCGGTCGGATCGACTCGAACTCGGCTGGGTGACTCACTTTCACCATCCTGACGCGTTCCTAGCGCGGCTTCGCGATCGGCCTTCCGGTTCGCGAATTCGGGTTCCGCCGGTCGGATCGACTCGAAACTCGGCTGGGTGACTCACTTTCACCTCCCTGACGCGTTCCTAGCGCGGCTTCGCGATCGGCCCTCCGGTTCGCGAATTCGGGTTCCGCCGGTCGGATCGACTCGAAACTCGGCTGGGTGACTCACTTTCACCTCCCTGACGCGTTCCTAGCGCGGCTTCGCGATCGGCCCTCCGGTTCGCGAATTCGGGTTCCGCCGGTCGGATCGACTCGAAACTCGGCTGGGTGACTCACTTTCACCTCCCTGACGCGTTCCTAGCGCGGCTTCGCGATCGGCCCTCCGGTTCGCGAATTCGGGTTCCGCCGGTCGGATCGACTCGAAACTCGGCTGGGTGACTCACTTTCACCTCCCTGACGCGTTCCTAGCGCGGCTTCGCGATCGGCCCTCCGGTTCGCGAATTCGGGTTCCGCCGGTCGGATCGACTCGATACTCGGCTGGGTGACTCACTTTGACCATCCTGACGCGTTCCTAGCGCGGCTTCGCGATCGGACTTACGGTTCGCGAATTCGGGTTCCGCCGGTCGGATCGACTCGATACTCGGCTGGGTGACTCACTTTCACCTCCCTGACGCGTTCCTAGCGCGGCTTCGCGATCGGCCCTCCGGTTCGCGAATTCGGGTTCCGCCGGTCGGATCGACTCGAAACTCGGCTGGGTGACTCACTTTCACCTCCCTGACGCGTTCCTAGCGCGGCTTCGAGATCGGCCCTCCGGTTCGCGAATTCGGGTTCCGCCGGTCGGATCGACTCGAAACTCGGCTGGGTGACTCACTTTCACCTCCCTGACGCGTTCCTAGCGCGGCTTCGCGATCGGCCCTCCGGTTCGCGAATTCGGGTTCCGCCGGTCGGATCGACTCGAAACTCGGCTGGGTGACTCACTTTCACCTCCCTGACGCGTTCCTAGCGCGGCTTCGCGATCGGCCCTTCCGGTTCGCGAATTCGGGTTCCGCCGGTCGGATCGACTCGAAACTCGGCTGGGTGACTCACTTTCACCTCCCTGACGCGTTCCTAGCGCGGCTTCGCGATCGGCCCTCCGGTTCGCGAATTCGGGTTCCGCCGGTCGGATCGACTCGAAACTCGGCTGGGTGACTCACTTTCACCATCCCTGACGCGTTCCTAGCGCGGCTTCGCGATCGGCCCTCCGGTTCGCGAATTCGGGTTCCGCCGGTCGGATCGACTCGAAACTCGGCTGGGTGACTCACTTTCACCTCCCTGACGCGTTCCTAGCGCGGCTTCGCGATCGGCCCTCCGGTTCGCGAATTCGGGTTCCGCCGGTCGGATCGACTCGAAACTCGGCTGGGTGACTCACTTTCACCTCCCTGACGCGTTCCTAGCGCGGCTTCGCGATCGGCCCTCCGGTTCGCGAATTCGGGTTCCGCCGGTCGGATCGACTCGAAACTCGGCTGGGTGACTCACTTTCACCTCCCTGACGCGTTCCTAGCGCGGCTTCGCGATCGGCCCTACGGTTCGCGAATTCGGGTTCCGCCGGTCGGATCGACTCGAAACTCGGCTGGGTGACTCACTTTCACCTCCCTGACGCGTTCCTAGCGCGGCTTCGCGATCGGCCTTCCGGTTCGCGAATTCGGGTTCCGCCGGTCGGATCGACTCGAAACTCGGCTGGGTGACTCACTTTCACCTCCCTGACGCGTTCCTAGCGCGGCTTCGCGATCGGCCCTACGGTTCGCGAATTCGGGTTCCGCCGGTCGGATCGACTCGAAACTCGGCTGGGTGACTCACTTTCACCTCCCTGACGCGTTCCTAGCGCGGCTTCGAGATCGGCCCTCCGGTTCGCGAATTCGGGTTCCGCCGGTCGGATCGACCCGAAACTCGGCTGGGTGTATCACTTTCACCTCCCTGACGCGTTCCTAGCGCGGCTTCGCGATCGGCCCTCCGGTTCGCGAATTCGGGTTCCGCCGGTCGGATCGACTCGAAACTCGGCTGGGTGACTCACTTTCACCTCCCTGACGCGTTCCTAGCGCGGCTTCGAGATCGGCCCTCCGGTTCGCAAATTCGGGTTCCGCCGGTCGGATCGTCTCGATACTCGGCTGGGTGACTCACTTTGACCATCCTGACGCGTTCCTAGCGCGGCTTCGCGATCGGCCCTACGGTTCGCGAATTCGGGTTCCGCCGGTCGGATCGACTCGAAACTCGGCTGGGTGACTCACTTTGACCTCCCTGATGCCCGTATCAGACTACGGATTGGGATTGAGATTGGATTGAAATTTGACCAATCAGAGCAAAGTTTACTACGAAACTCGGCTGGGTTGCTCACTTTCACCTCCCTGACGCGTCTAGCGCGGCTTCGCGCATCGGCCCTCCGGTCGCGAATTCGGGTTCCGCGTCGGATCGACTCGAAACTCGGCTGGGTGATCACTTTCACCTCCCTGACGCGTTCCTAGCGCGGCTTCGAGCTCGGCCCTCCGGTTCGCGAATTCGGGTTCCGCGGTCGGATCGACTCGAAACTCGGCTGGTGGATCTCACTTTCACCATCCTGACGCGTTCCTAGCGCGGCTTCGCGATCGGCCCTCCGGTTCGCGAATTCGGGTTCCGCCGGTCGGATCGACTCGAAACTCGGCTGGGTGAACTCACTTTCACCTCCCTGACGCGTTCCTAGCGCGGCTTCGCGATCGGCCCTCCGGTTCGCGAATTCGGGTTCCGCCGGTCGGATCGACTCGAAACTCGGCTGGGTTACTCACTTTGACCATCCTGACGCGTTCCTAGCGCGGCTTCGCGATCGGACTTCCGGTTCGCGATTCGGGTTCCGCCGGTCGGATCGACTCGAAACTCGGCTGGGTGACTCACTTTCACCTCCCTGACGCGTTCCTAGCGCGGCTTCGCGATCGGCCCTACGGTTCGCGAATTCGGGTTCCGCCGGTCGGATCGACTCGAAACTCGGCTGGGTGACTCACTTTCACCTCCCTGACGCGTTCCTAGCGCGGCTTCGCGATCGGCCCTCCGGTTCGCGAATTCGGGTTCCGCCGGTCGGATCGACTCGAAACTCGGCTGGGTGACTCACTTTCACCTCCCTGACGCGTTCCTAGCGCGGCTTCGAGATCGGCCCTCCGGTTCGCGAATTCGGGTTCCGCCGGTCGGATCGTCTCGATACTCGGCTGGGTGACTCACTTTGACCATCCTGACGCGTTCCTAGCGCGGCTTCGCGATCGGACTTACGGCTTGCGGTTTCGGGTTCCGCCGGTCGGATCGACTCGATACTCGGCTGGGTGACTCACTTTCACCATCCTGACGCGTTCCTAGCGCGGCTTCGCGATCGGACTTCCGGTTCGCGAATTCGGGTTCCGCCGGTCGGATCGACTCGAAACTCGGCTGGGTGACTCACTTTCACCTCCCTGACGCGTTCCTAGAGCGGCTTCGCGATCGGCCCTCCGGTTCGCGAATTCGGGTTCCGCCGGTCGGATCGACTCGAAACTCGGCTGGGTGACTCACTTTCACCATCCCTGACGCGTTCCTAGAGCGGCTTTCGCGATCGGACTTCCGGTTCGCTTATTCCGCTTCCGCCGGTCGGATCGACTCGAAACTCGGCTGGGATACTCACTTTCACCTCCCTGACGCGTTCCTAGAGCGGCTTCGCGATCGGCCCTCCGGTTCGCGAATTCGGGTTCCGCCGGTCGGATCGACTCGAAACTCGGCTGGGTGACTCACTTTCACCTCCCTGACGCGTTCCTAGCGCGGCTTCGCGATCGGCCCTCCGGTTCGCGAATTCGGGTTCCGCCGGTCGGATCGACTCGAAACTCGGCTGGGTGACTCACTTTCACCTCCCTGACGCGTTCCTAGCGCGGCTTCGCGATCGGCCCTCCGGTTCGCGAATTCGGGTTCCGCCGGTCGGATCGACTCGAAACTCGGCTGGGTGACTCACTTTGACCATCCTGACGCGTTCCTAGCGCGGCTTCGCGATCGGACTTCCGGTTCGCGAATTCGGGTTCCGCCGGTCGGATCGACTCGATAACTCGGCTGGGTGACTCACTTTCACCATCCTGACGCGTTCCTAGCGCGGCTTCGCGATCGGCCTTACGGTTCGCGGATTCGGGTTCCGCCGGTCGGATCGACTCGAAACTCGGCTGGGTGACTCACTTTCACCCTCCCTGACGCGTTCCTAGCGCGGCTTCGCGATCGGACTTCCGGTTCGCGAATTCGGGTTCCGCCGGTCGGATCGACTCGATACTCGGCTGGGTGACTCACTTTGACCATCCTGACGCGTTCCTAGCGCGGCTTCGCGATCGGACTTACGGTTCGCGGATTCGGGTTCCGCCGGTCGGATCGACTCGATACTCGGCTGGGTGACTCACTTTCACCTCCCTGACGCGTTCCTAGCGCGGCTTCGCGATCGGACTTCCGGTTCGCGAATTCGGGTTCCGCCGGTCGGATCGTCTCGATACTCGGCTGGGTGACTCACTTTGACCATCCTGACGCGTTCCTAGCGCGGCTTCGCGATCGGACTTCCGGTTCGCGAATTCGGGTTCCGCCGGTCGGATCGACTCGAAACTCGGCTGGGTGACTCACTTTCACCTCCCTGACGCGTTCCTAGCGCGGCTTCGCGATCGGCCCTCCGGTTCGCGAATTCGGGTTCCGCCGGTCGGATCGACTCGAAACTCGGCTGGGTGACTCACTTTCACCTCCCTGACGCGTTCCTAGAGCGGCTTCGCGATCGGACTTCCGGTTCGCGAATTCGTGTTCCGCCGGTCGGATCGACTCGAAACTCGGCTGGGTGACTCACTTTCACCACCTTGACGCGTTCCTAGAGCGGCTTCGCGATCGGCCCTCCGGTTTGCGAATTCGGGTTCCGCCGGTCGGATCGACTCGAAACTCGGCTGGGATATTCACTTTCACCTCCTTGACGCGTTCCTAGCGCGGCTTCGCGATCGGCCCTCCGGTTTGCGAATTCGGGTTCCGCCCGTTGGATCGACTCGAAACTCGGCTGGGTGACTCACTTTCACCACCCTGACGCGTTCCTAGAGCGGCCTCGCGATCGGACTTCCGGTTCGCTTATTCCGCTTCCGCCGGTCGGATCGACTCGAAACTCGGCTGGGATACTCACTTTCACCTCCCTGACGCGTTTTTAGAGCGGCTTCGCGATCGGCCCTTCGGTTCGCGAATTCGGGTTCCGCCGGTCGGATCGACTCGAAACTCGGCTGGGTGACTCACTTTCACCACCCTGACGCGTTCCTAGAGCGGCTTCGCGATCGGACTTCCGGTTCGCGAATTCGGGTTCCGCCGGTCGGATCGTCTCGATACTCGGCTGGGTGATTCACTTTGACCATCCTGACGCGTTCCTAGCGCGGCTTCGCGATCGGCCCTCCGGTTCGCGAATTCGGGTTCCGCCGGTCGGATCGACTCGAAACTCGGCTGGGTGACTCACTTTCACCACCCTGACGCGTTCCTAGAGCGGCCTCGCGATCGGACTTCCGGTTCGCTTATTCCGCTTCCGCCGGTCGGATCGACTCGAAACTCGGCTGGGATACTCACTTTCACCTCCCTGACGCGTTCCTAGAGCGGCTTCGCGATCGGCCCTCCGGTTCGCGAATTCGGGTTCCGCCGGTCGGATCGACTCGAAACTCGGCTGGGTGACTCACTTTTACTTCCCTGACGCGTTCCTAGCGCGGCTTCGAGATCGGCCCTCCGGTTCGCGAATTCGGGTTCCGCAGGTCGGATCGTCTCGATACTCGGTTGGGTGACTCACTTTGACCATCCTGACGCGTTCCTAGCGCGGCTTCGCGATCGGACTTACGGCTCGCGGTTTCGGGTTTTGCCGGTCGGATTGACTCGATACTCGGCTGGGTGACTCTCTTACCCCTCCCTGACGCGTTCCTAGCGCGGCTTCGCGATCGGCCCTTCGGTTTGCGAATTCGGGTTCCGCCGGTCGGATCGACTCGAAACTCGGCTGGGTGACTCACTTTCACCTCCCTGACGAGTGTGTAGAACAAGTGTGTAGAAAGTTGTTTACTTATATGTGAATGACAAGTCGAATGGTACAACGGGCCTTTTGTTCGCCGCAACATCTGGCTCGGCGAACAATAGCGGTGGAACGCGGAAGCGACGAACGCCACACGCGGGCGCGTGGCTATCACGCAGCAGCGGTGGTAGATGGGCGTTCCCGCGCCGTAGTGGGGTAGCGGCTCCGAAGTCGGGAGCCGGAGCGAGGACAATCGGTCGTGGAATTTTTCGTCGGACTCCGAACAGTACGGTCGATTGCGATAGGGAACTTGTACTCGGCGTA
Organism: Temnothorax nylanderi; assembly: GCF_030848795.1. NCBI lineage: Eukaryota > Metazoa > Arthropoda > Insecta > Hymenoptera > Formicidae > Temnothorax > Temnothorax nylanderi. Next base: position 249,091 of record NW_027249327.1, on the reverse strand, counting down.
GAACATCCCGCGGTAGACGCGTAAAATCATAAGATCCGCGAGTCAGACACTTGTATCACCTACAACATAGAAAAATAAATATATTTTTTTTTTGTTAAACAAAAAGAGATACCTTTATTAAACTCTCGTGTGCGGTCAATTTATCCTACCAATACAATTATCCGATCCCGATACCTACCTGTTGGCGAACCTACGTCCATTCGGGGAGATCCCGAGGTGGTCCAGCGACGGTCCAGAAACAGCCAGTCAGCGGTGCACAGCTGCAGTCCAGAGGGAGCGGCGCTTGGTCCAGCGGCGATCCCAGATCCGGCGGCGAAAGGGAGGCCCAAAACAGAAGTGGAAAGAAGAATCAGCGGGGCGTTGTAAGGTTGGGAAAATCTTGAAGTTAGTTATAATCCTTTCTCGGTTTCTTGGAAAAAATCGAGTGGCGACCGTGTCGGTGACACTTATTTCAATATCGCGGGGGAAGTCACTCCTCCGTACAGTTACACCCCGGAGGATGGCCGATGGATTATACGAACCCGGAGGATGGCTGGTGGATGGCCGATAGATTAAACGATCGCCGGAGGATGGCAGGTGGATTAAACGCACGCCAGCGGATGGCTGGTGGATGGCCGATGGATTAAACGCACGCCGGAAGATGGCCGGTGGATTAAACGCACGCCGGAGGATGGCCCATGGATTAAACGCACGCCGGAGGATGGCCGGTGGATTAAACGCACGCCGGAGGATAGCTGGTGGATGGCCGATGGATTAAACGCTCGCCGGAGAATGGCCGGTGGATTAAACGCACGCCGGAGGATAGCTGGTGGATGGCCGATGGATTAAACGCTAGCCGGAGAATGGCCGGTGGATTAAACGCACGCCGGAGGAAAACCGGTGAATTAAACTCACGCCGGAGGATGGCCGGTAGATTAAACGCACGCCGGAGAATGGCCGGTGGATTAAACGCACGCCGGAGGATCGCCGGTGGATTAAACGCACGCCGGAGGATGGCCCATGGATTAAACGCACGCCGGAGGATGGCCGGTGGATTAAACGCTTGCCGGAGGACGACTGGTGGATGGCCGATTGATTAAACGCATGCCGAAGGATGGCCGGTGGATTAAACACACGCCGGAGGATAACTGGTGGATGGCCGATAAATTAAACGCACGCCGGAGGATGGCCGGTGGATTAAACGAACGCAGAAAAATGGCCTATTGATTAAACGAACGCCGAAGGATGGCTGGTGGATGGCGAGGGAGCGAGGAAGCGTGGGAGTGAGGAAGCGAGGGAGCGAGGGAGCGAGGGAGCGTGGGAGCGAGGGAGCGAGGGAGCGAGGGAGCGAGGGAGCGAGGAAGCGAGGAAGCGAGGGAGCGAGGGAGCGAGGGAGCGAGGAAGCGAGGGAGCGAGGGAGCGAGGGAGCGAGGGAGCAAGAGAGCGAGGGAGCGAGGGAGCGAGGGAGCGAGGGTGCGAGGGAGCGAGGGAGCGAGGGTAGAAATAGCGAGGGAGCGAGGGAGAGAAATAGCGAGGGTGCGAGGGAGCGTGGGAGCGAGGGAGCGAGGGAGCGAGGGAGCGAGGGAGCGAGGGAACGAGGGAACCAGGGAACGAGGGAGCGAGGGAGCGAGGAAACGAGGGAACGAGGTAACGAGGGAGCGAGGGAGCGAGGAAACGAGGGAACGAGGTAACGAGGGAGCAAGGGAGCGAGGGAGCGAGGGAGCGAGGGAGCGAGGGAGCGAGGGAGCGAGGGAGCGAGGGAACAAGGTAACGAGGGAGCGAGGGAGCGAGGGAGCGAGGGATCGAGGGAACGAGGGAGCGAGGGAACGAGGGAACGAGGGAGCGAGGGAGCGAGGGAGCGAGGGAGCGAGGGTAGAAATAGCGAGGGAGCGAGGGAGCGAGGGAGCGAGGGTGCGAGGGAGCGAGGGTGCGAGGGAGCGAGGGTGCGAGGGAGCGTGGGAGCGAGGGAGCGAGGGAGCGAGGGAGCGAGGAAGCGAGGGAGCGAGGGAGCGAGAGAGCGAGGGAGCGAGAGAGCGAGGGAGCGAAAGAGCGAGGGAGCGAGGGGGCGAGGGAGCGAGGGAGCGAGGGAGCGAGGGAGCGAGGGGGCGAGGGAGCGAGGGAGCGAGGGAGCGAGGGAGCGAGGGAGCGAGGGAGCGAGGGAGCGAGGGAGCAAGGGAGCGAGGGAGCAAGGGAGAGAAATAGTGAGGGAGCGAGGAAGCGTGGAGCGAGAAAGCGTGGGAGCGAGGGAGCGTGGGAGCGAGGGAGCGAGGGAGCGAGGGATAGAAAGAGCGAGGGAGCGAGGGAGAGAAATAGCGAGGGAGCGATGGAGCAAGGGAGCGAGGGAGCGAGGGAGCCAGGGAGCGAGGGAGCGAGGGAGCGAGGGATCAAGAAAGCGAGAGAGCGAGGGAGCGAGGGAGCGAGGGAGCGAGGGAACGAGGTAGCGAGGGAGCGAGGGAACGAGGGAACGAGGGAGCGAGGAAGCAAGGGAGCGAGGGAGCGAGGGAGCGAGGGTAGAAATAGCGAGGGAGCGAGGAAGAGAAATAGCGAGGGTGCGAGGGAGCCAGGAAGCGAGGGAGCGAGGGAGCAAGGGAGCGAGGGAGCGAGGGAGCGAGGGAGCGAGGGAGCGAGGGAGCGAGGGAGCGAGAATGCGAGGGAGCGAGGGAGCGAGGGAGCGAGGGAGCGAGGGAGCGTGGGAGCGAGGGAGCGAGGGAGCGAGGGAGCGAGGGAGAGAAATAGCGAGGGAGCGAGGGAGCGTGGAGCGAGAAAGCGTGGGAGCGAGGGAGCGAGGGAGCGAGGGAGCGAGGGAGCGAGGGAGAGAAATAGCGAGGGAGCGAGGGAGCGTGGGAGCGAGGGAGCGAGGGAGCGAGGGATAGAAATAGAGAGGGAGCGAGGGAGAGAAATAGCGAGGGAGCGAGGGAGCGAGGGAGCGAGGGAGCGAGGGAGCGATGGAGCAAGGGAGCGAGGGAGCGAGGGAGCGAGGGAGCGAGGGAGCGAGGGAGCGAGGGAGCGAGGGAGCGAGGGAGCGAGGGAGCGAGGGAGCGAGGGAGCGAGGGAGAGAAATAGCAAGGGAGCGAAAGAGCGTGGAGCGAGGGAGCGTGGGAGCGAGGGAGCGTGGGAGCGAGGGAGCGAGGGAGCGAGGGAGCGTGGGAGCGAGGGAGCGAGGGAGCGAGGGAGCGAGGGAGCAAGGGAGCGAGGGAGAGAAATAACGAGGGAGCGAAAGAGCGAGGGAGCGAGGGAACGAGGGAACCAGGGAACGAGGGAGCGAGGGAGCGAGGAAGCGAGGGAACGAGGTAACGAGGGAGCGAAAGAGCGAGGGAGCGAGGGAACGAGGGAGCGAGGGAGCGAGGGAACGAGGGAACGAGTGAGCGAGGGAGCAAGGGAGCGAGGGAGCGAGGGAGCGAGGGTAGAAATAGCGAGGGAGCGAGGGAGAGAAATAGCGAGGGTGCGAGGGAGCGAGGGAGCGAGGGAGCGAGGGAGCGAGGGAGCGAGGGAGCGAGGGAGCGAGGGAGCGAGGGAGCGAGGGAGCGAGGGAGCGAGGGAGCGAGGGAGCGAGGGAGCGAGGGAGCGAGGGAGCGAGGGAGCGAGGGAGCGAGGGAGCGAGAATGCGAGGGAGCGAGGGAGCGAGAAAGCGTGGGAGCGAGGAAGCGAGGGAGCGAGGGAGCGAGGGAGAGAAATAGCGAGGGAGCGAGGGAGCGTGGAGCGAGGGAGCGTGGGAGCGAGGGAGCGTGGGAGCGAGGGAGCGAGGGAGCGAGGGATAGAAATAGCGAGGGAGCGAGGGAAAGAAATAGCGAGGGAGCGAGGGAGCAAGGGAGCGAGGGAGCGAGGGAGCGAGGGAGCGAGGGAGCGTGGGAGCGAGGGAGCGAGGGAGCGAGGGAGCGAGAATGCGAGAATGCGAGGGAGCGAGGAAGCGAGGAAGCGTGGGAGCGAGGGAGCGAGGAAGCGAGGGAGCGAGGGAGCGAGGGAGAGAAATAGCGAGGGAGCGAGGGAGCGTGGAGCGAGGGAGCGTGGGAGCGAGGGAGCGTGGGAGCGAGGGAGCGAGGGAGCGAGGGATAGAAATAGCGAGGGAGCGAGGGAAAGAAATAGCGAGGGAGCGAGGGAGCGATGGAGCGAGGGAGCGAGGGAGCGAGGGAGCGAGGGAGCGAGGGAGCGAGGGAGCGAGGGAGCGAAAGAGAGAAATAGCGAGGGAGCGAGGGAGCGAAAGAGAGAAATAGCGAGGGAGCGAGGGAGCAAGGGAGCGAGGAAACGAGGGAGCGAGGGAGCGAGGGAGCGAGGGAGCGCGGACGCGAGGTAGCGAGGGAGCGAGGGAGCGAGGGAGCGAGGGAGCGAGGGAGCGAGGGAACGAGGGAACGAGGGAGCGAGGGAGCGAGGGAACGAGGGAACGAGGGAGGGTGGGAGCAAGGGAACGAGGGAACGAGGGAGCGAGGGAGCGAGGGAGCGAGGGAGCGAGGGAGCGAGGGAGCGAGGGAGCGAGGGAGCGTGGGAGCGAGGGAGCGAGGGAGCGAGGGAGCGAGGGAGCGAGGGAGCGAGGGAGCGAGGGAGCGAGGGAGCGAGAATGCGAGGGAGCGAGGGAGCGAGAAAGCGTGGGAGCGAGGGAGCGAGGGAGCGAGGGAAAGAAATAGCGAGGGAGCGAGGGAGCGAGGGAGCGAGGGAGCGAGGGAGCGTGGGAGCGAGGGAGCGAGGGAGCGAGGGAGCGAGAATGCGAGAATGCGAGGGAGCGAGGGAGCGAGGAAGCGTGGGAGCGAGGGAGCGAGGAAGCGAGGGAGCGAGGGAGCGAGGGAGAGAAATAGCGAGGGAGCGAGGGAGCGTGGAGCGAGGGAGCGTGGGAGCGAGGGAGCGTGGGAGCGAGGGAGCGAGGGAGCGAGGGATAGAAATAGCGAGGGAGCGAGGGAAAGAAATAGCGAGGGAGCGAGGGAGCGATGGAGCGAGGGAGCGAGGGAGCGAGGGAGCGAGGGAGCGAGGGAGCGAGGGAGCGAGGGAGCGAGGGAGCGAGGGAGCGAGGGAGCGAGGGAGCGAGGGAGCGAGGGAGCGAAAGAGAGAAATAGCAAGGGAGCGAGGGAGCGAAAGAGAGAAATAGCGAGGGAGCGAGGGAGCAAGGGAGCGAGGAAACGAGGGAGCGAGGGAGCGAGGGAGCGAGGGAGCGCGGACGCGAGGTAGCGAGGGAGCGAGGGAGCGAGGGAGCGAGGGAGCGAGGGAGCGAGGGAGCGAGGGAACGAGGGAACGAGGGAGGGTGGGAGCAAGGGAACGAGGGAACGAGGGAGCGAGGGAGCAAGGGAGCGAGGGAGCGAGGGAGCGAGGGATCGAGGGATAGAAATAGCGAGGGAGCGAGGAAGCGAGGGAGATAAATAGCGAGGGAGCGAGGAAGCGAGCATGCGCATATGGCTTTTGCAGTGACTTCTGCATTCTGCTCAAGGCTTTTGCAATTTTATGTGCTTCCACCTTTAACCTTAAGCCTTGTGTACACGATACTAGAAATCGTTCTGAGTTTCGGTTTAAGCCAATCAACTTGCAGCTCTTACAGAAAAGCAGCAGTTTCATTGGCTTAAACTGAAACTCGGACCGATTTCTAGTATCGTGTACACAAGGCTTTAGACAATCACAGCGCCGAACGACGATGCATTACAGAAACAAACGATTTAAACGGAGGTACAAACGGGTACAAACGATTCTCCTTCGAATGGCGTTGGGCGTTTTCTGATATCTTAAAGTTGGGGGCTGTCGTTTTTTCACCCCCTCTAACTCCTTAACCCTTTAGAAACAAACGATTTAAACGGAGGTACAAACGGGTACAAACGATTCTTTTTCGAATGGCGTTGGGCGTTTTCTGATATCTTAAAGTTGGGGGCTGGCGTTTTTTTCACCCCCTCTAACTCCTTAACCCTTTAGAAACAAACGATTAAAACAGAGGTACAAACGGGTACAAACAATTCTCCTTCGAATGGCGTTGGGCGTTTTCCAATATCTTAAAGTTGGGGGCTGGCGTTTTTTTACCCCCTCTAATTCCTTAACCCTTTAGGAACAAACGATTTAAACGGAGGTACAAACGGGTACAAACGATTCTCCTTCGAATGGCGTTGGGCGTTTTCTGATATCTTAAAGTTGGGGGCTGGCGTTTTTTTCACCCCCTCTAACTCCTTAACCCTTTAGAAACAAACGATTTAAACGGAGGTACAAACGGGTACAAACGATTCTTTTTCGAATGGCGTTGGGCGTTTTCTGATATCTTAAAATTGGGGGCTGGCGTTTTTTTCACCCCCTCTAACTCCTTAACCCTTTAGAAACAAACGATTTAAACGGAGATACAAACGGGTACAAACGATTCTCCTTCGAATGGCGTTGGGCGTTTTTTGATATCTTAAAGTTGGGGGCTGGCGTTTTTTTCACCCCCTCTAACTCCTTAACCCTTTAGAAACAAACGATTTAAACGGAGGTACAAACGGGTACAAACGATTCTTCTTCGAATGGCGTTGAACGTTTTCTGATATCTTAAAGTTGGGGGCTGGCGTTTTTTTCACCCCCTCTAATTCCTTAACCCTTTAGAAACAAACGATTTAAACGGAGGTACAAACGGGTACAAACGATTCTCCTTCGAATGGCGTTGGACGTTTTCCAATATCTTAAAGTTGGGGGCTGGCGTTTTTTTACCCACTCTAATTCCTTAACCCTTTAGGAACAAACGATTTAAACGGAGGTACAAACGGGTACAAACGATTCTCCTTCGAATGGCGTTGGACGTTTTCTGATATCTTAAAGTTGGGGGCTGGCGTTTTTTTCACCCCCTCTAACTCCTTAACCCTTTAGAAACAAACGATTTAAACGGAGGTACAAACGGGTACAAACGATTCTCCTTCGAATGGCGTTGGACGTTTTCTGATATCTTAAAGTTGGGGGCTGGCGTTTTTTTCACCCCCTCTAACTTCTTAACCCTTTAGAAACAAACGATTTAAACGGAGGTACAAACGGGTACAAACGATTCTCCTTCGAATGGCGTTGGGCGTTTTTTAATATTTTAAAGTTGGGGGCTGGCGTTTTTTTCACCCCCTCTAACTCCTTAACCCTTTAGAAACAAACGATTTAAACGGAGGTACAAACGGGTACAAACGATTCTCCTTCGAATGGCGTTGGACGTTTTCTGATATCTTAAAGTTGGGGGCTGGCGTTTTTTTCACCCCCTCTAACTCCTTAACCCTTTAGAAACAAACGATTTAAACGGAGGTACAAACGGGTACAAACAATTCTCCTTCGAATGGCGTTGGGCGTTTTCCAATATCTTAAAGTTGGGGGCTGGCGTTTTTTTACCCCCTCTAATTCCTTAACCCTTTAGGAACAAACGATTTAAACGGAGGTACAAACGGGTACAAACGATTCTCCTTCGAATGGCGTTGGGCGTTTTCTGATATCTTAAAGTTGGGGGCTGGCGTTTTTTTCACCCCCTCTAACTCCTTAACCTTTTAGGAACAAACGATTTAAACGGAGGTACAAACGGGTACAAACTATGAATTACCGAACGCAGCCTAACCAATCTAAACATCCCGTCACAAATAATGTAATAAAATAAGATGTTTTGATTGGTTGCGATGGATGACGCGACGCGTGACGCGCTCAGTGGAAACTCAGCCTAAACCGTAAGAAATTGACCAATCACAATGGAATGTGAAGAGAATATTCTCGACTGTGATTGGTCAATTTCTTACGGCTTAAAGCTTAAATACCCTTTAAAAGCAAGCAGTTGTAGACCAGCACTAATGTATGTATATATGTAGACATCTCGACATCTGTAGTTTCAAGCTAGGTTGAGATAGGTTTGTGGGATTATGATGCACAAGCCACAATGGAGTATCTGTCAAGAGTGTCAAGCAATACATTCTTTATATTAACTTGGAGTTTCGCGATTTCTCCGGTATGTCTGTGCTTCGCTTATTATTTCTACTGTCTCGGCTGTCATACTTTTTTTCGTATTTTAATGTGATATATCATGGTGATCGACGCGTGACGCGCTCAGTGGAAACTCAGCCTAAAGGTGCGATTTCACGATGACGCTCGACGCTGGATTCGAGCGTCAAATCTGGTCACGTGATTAGATTCAGAGGGACGCGAAATATAACCTAACCACTGGTTTGGCTGAAATCTGTCACGTGACCAGATTTGACGCTCGAATCCAGCGTCGACCGTCATCGTGAAATCGCACCTTAATGCTGCGTTTCCACTATACGCGTCGCGCGTTGCGTTACGACACCGCGTCATGAGTTATCCAATCAAAACGTTTTATTTTATGACGTCATTTTCGACGCGAGATCTTGCCATGAAATGAAACGTTTTGATTGGATAACTCATTACGCGGCGTCGTGACGCGACGCGCGACGCGTATAGTGAGAACGCAGCATAAGGCTGAGTTTCCACTGAGCGCGTCACGCGTTGCGTTATCCATCGCGACCAATCAAAACATCTTATTTTATTACATTATTTGTGACGGAATGTTCAGATTGGTTAACGACAGACGACGCGACGCGTGACGCGCTCAGTGGAAACTCAGCCTAATTCATGTCACTACTATAGGTCTGTTCGTTTTCGCTGCACTTCTCAACTAGTTCCAATAAGTTAGAATGAAAGAAAATATATTTGTTTCATTCTAACTTATTGCACTATGTCGCGCTAGTTCAGAAGTGCAGCGAAAACGAACAGGCCTATTGGGTGTGTTTAGGTAAGACACCGCTACTGTAGCGCTACACGAATGCGTACCAGCCAATGGGTGTGTTTAGGTAAGACACCGCTACTGTAGCGCTACAGTAGCGGTGTCTTACCTAAACACACCCATTGGCTGTTCATAGTAGCGCTACCATGAACAGCCAATGGCTGGTACGCATTCGTGTAGCGCTACAGTAGCGGTGTCTTACCTAAAGCCTTGTGTACACGATACTAGAAATTGGTCCGAGTTTCGGTTTAAGCCAATGAAACTGCTGCTTTTCTGTAAGAGCTGCAAGTTGATTGGCTTAAACCGAAACTCGGACCGATTTCTAGCATCGTGGACACAAGGCTTAACACACCCATTGACTACATTTCGTCGGTATGACAGTTTTCATAACCAGAATAGTCGTCAACTTTAACAATTAATATCTCGCTTCAAAGAGTAAGGCGACACTTTTTTCCCGCCAGATTCTTTCATTTTGTGCAAAAACGCGTCGATTGAGCATAAATTCATCGATATTGGAAGCGAGGACTTTAAACTGGATAATTTCCAATATTAAATTGTACCAAATTCATTTTTCAAGTATCAAGCATAAGCCAAGTACGATTCAAAATTTACAAGGAAAATGAGTTTTAAGACGACTAAGGAAGTTATAGAAGACGGAGACATTGTTATCTTATATTCAAGTCCAAGTAACATGCATTCTCTGGAAGTAAAAGCGAAAATTTCTAATAAGAAGGGTGAAATTATAGATAATATGTTCCATACTACGTATGGTGCATTGAGAGTTATCTCACTCATCGGACAAAAGTATGGTTCGAAAGTGGAGTTGTCTCGAGGCTGGGCATATGTGTTGCAGCCAACGCCGGAACTCTGGACGCTGACACTGCCGCATAGAACTCAAATTATCTATAGTCCAGATATAAGTCTCATTATACATTTAATGGAGCTTCGGCCAGGAAGTATAATCGTCGAAACAGGTATATTGTAATATTTTATGTTAAAAAGGACAATCGTATTTTTTTCATAATTTATTTTAGGTACTGGCAGTGGTTCTTTATCTCACTCGTTAATTCGAGCGATACGTCCGAGTGGTCATTTGTATACCTTTGATTTTCACGAACAACGTGTCGCTATCGCTGAAACAGAATTTAAGAAGCATGGTTTGAATAATTTTGTAACTTTGAAGGAAAGAGATGTTTGCTCGGAAGGATTTGGAGAAGAGTTAAAACACAAAATTGACGCGGTGTTCCTAGATCTTCCACATCCGTGGTTAGCGATAGAACACGCTACTGTTGCTTTAAAACAAACGGGTGATTTTTTTTAAATTTTATCTTTTATTTGTGAAAAATTTTGATTGGTAGTGCGTGAATATTTTCTTAAGACAAATATCTTAATATCTGCATAAAGATACATACATGGACTAGACATTGATACAGAAGTATATTTGAAGATGTGATACGTGTGTATTGCATAGAGTTACGTTAATTATTGTAGTACGATTCACGATGTATAACAATTTTTATCCGATAGGTGGAAAACTCTGTTTTTTTTCTCCTTGCATCGAACAAGTTCAACGTACTTGCGCAAAACTGATTCGTAAAGGATTTATAGAATTACATACGTACGAATGTTTGCAAAGAGAAATGAATGTTCAATATAGATCTTTACCGATATTAGATTTGGAGTGTTTAAAATACAAGGTACGTTGGTATATTTTATTGTTACTTGTTAAAAATCTCTTGTATGCAAAGACGAGTAAAATTATCAAGGATCTCAGTAACTGTATATTAATCAACTATATAATCTGATGGATTATCCAAAACCAGTATATTAATGTCCGATACCATAGACCGATGAAATAGTATAACATAACGAGATGTAGGATTTTGACCTGTTTAGCCTGTTGTTGTAATTTTCCTGGTAAAATCTTTAATTTTATTTTCTTGTTAAATGTATCGATAGATGAAACGTTTGATAGACATTGAATTTCAAAGATTGACTTGATATAAAAATAAAAAATCTCAATTATTTCATTGTAGCAGGCAAACGAAGACATTGTACACAAGAACGGAAAGGGAAAACAGGAGGAAAAACTTCTTACGGTTACTCATGCTCATTCGTTACCAGGCCATACAGGCTTTATTACGATTGCTGTTCTTCCTCCTAGTTATGCGCGCAAATAAAACGGTAAAAAGAAAGAAATAAATTTAGGAATTTATGAACCATTTCTATCGCGCTTGTGTAAAATTTTTTTGCGACATTGAATATATATTATGACATCTTACAAAATATTCCATTAGTCGTAAATAAATATGAGGGCATTAAAATATAAAAGAACGAAAGCTGGAATGCTACAAAAAATGTTCATCGTTCGCACATTTTTCAGTTATTTTATGTGTCCGCCTTATTTGGATTCCAACTTAGATAATCGACTCGAGTCGCAGCCTGATACTCTTTCACTAAATATTCTACAACCTCTCGTGAGTTGTCTAGCTCGTCAAGATTATCCTCAAACATTTTTTCTTTGCGGAATTGTTCCAAAAATGCTTCACGTTTACGCAACTTGTCGTACTGTTGTAAGGCTCTGTCAAACAGCTAAAAAATTACCAATAATTTAATTAAATTTAAACATTGCAAAGTTATATATCGTACCGTGATATACGATAATAAATTTTGATAATTATTAACACTTACCGATGATATATTAGTATGATTAGCCAACATCAAACCAGAAACGCGATGCGTACTTTGTATGTAAGGAGATTTTCTTGAAAGAGCTACTTGTATACTAGCGGGACCCCAAGGAATAAACTGCGTGAGTTTTCGCTCTCTGATCCTTTGCAAAGATTTGTGCACTTGTGTCGGATCTACCTCGCCCTATTAAAGATACATTAATTATTAATTGTTGCGTAATATGTTTTTATATATTTCACATTTTATTCCGATGTAGGCTGCGGCAGCACTTGACGCTCCAAATGCTTCGAAGCATTCCTCTTCTCCTTTCTTTCAATGAAGAAAGAAAGAGAAGAAGAACACTTCGAAGCATTTGTAGCGTCAAGTGAACCGCAGCCGTACTCCGATGTAAAATATGTAATGAAATATATTTTAATAAAAAATATCAACGAGTCTTGATTCTCGATTTTAATATTTTTTACATGTACGAAATGAAATAATGGATCAATTGATTTCAAGAAACGCAATAAACTCAACTTAAATATATAGTAAGCTTTTCCAAGAAAAATTTTACCTGAATTATATTTAAGATGGATATATAACAATGAGATGCGTTTCTGTCTAATGCGGTAGAAACCATCATATTTTTTGGCTGTAGTAATCGTCGCATTACATCCAAGACGGATGTTTTTCTCACGGATGCACCCTATTAGGAATAATTTTTATGAAAAATATCTTACTTCCTCTAAAATTATTTCTCTTCTTTCTTTTCAAACGCACGAATATATTTATTATGTGCAATTACACATTTTTTAAAAATAGAATTGATTTTTCTTATATTCATATCTTTCGTCATTCTATGCATAAAAGTATTAACCATATTAAATTCTGTTACACTGATATAAAATATAAAATATCAGAAAATAAATACTTTGAGATATTTCGTATTCTATTCTGACATAAAATATAAAATAGGTAATGTATTTACTTTTCGATAACTTCATTTTGATACTTTTATGCATTAGAATAACGAGACAACCAATTAATGTAAAGAAAACATAATTGCATCTTAAAAATAGCAATTGCACATTTGTATAATCTATGAATGCATGATACAACTGTATTTAACGAATAAAATTCCAAGGTTTATATATACATATATCTATATATGTATATGAATATTGACTCGTAAAGATATACATTTACATGTTTTTTTCAGTGTATGCAATTATTAGATTTTACTCTTCTAAATCATTAGATACCTCTTGATCCGTTGTAAGTGGAGTGTATCCAGTCATTAAGAAATGTAAGCGAGGAGTTGGTATGAGTGGTGCGATCAAACCAACTAAATCATTGTTCATGTACGAAGGATATCTCAAAGTGGTTGTACTGACGGACATTATTGTTGAAACGAGCTTATTAATTTGTGTAAAGCTAGGATTCTGGATATGCAATCTATCTGAAGCGATTCTGTTCAGAGCGGTATTATCCAAGACCACCACACAATCCGCACATTGAGTCAGCCTTTTCAAAGTTAACAATGAATTATATGGCTGTACTACGACATCGCTGTAACAAAAATATGATGTTTCATATACATCTACGTTATGTATAGAGAATTTCGTAACACGGAATACAAATATTTACCTTATTTCATCTTGATTTGGAAAAACGCTGTATGTCTCGATCAGTTTTTTGGGAAATCTATCGGCGAGGGATTCCAACATGAAAGATCCCATGCCGGAACCTGTACCTCCCGCTATAGAATGACATAAAACAAAACCCTACGCAAATTCCATGGTTTTTAAGAAAAGATATATTGAAAAAATAATAATAATAACGAACATATAAGAATATAATTACTTCCAAGCTGTCACTACCGTCAGCTTCTCTGTCCAAAATATCAAAGATTTCTTCCTGTAATTTTTCACCCTGATGATATCCAGACGCCCAGTTATTTCCAGCACCGCCACCGTGTTTCGATAAATAGATATTTTCAGGGTTATACAGCTTGTAACAAAGTAAAAAAGATTTTTAACTTTCCCATGTCGTCAAATGGTATACGAGATATGACGTTATGTATTACCTTTGAGTATGGAGAATTCATGATGGTGTGAATTACCCTTGGTTCCAGATCCAACAATACAGCTCGTGGTATATAATGTTCGTCGTCTGACTGATAAAAAAAAACATCCTTTCTATCCATTCCCTCTGTCGCGTAGTCTTCTAAAATTCCTTCCGGGCTAATACCGTGCTCCGCGCATAGCCTCTTCCAAAATTCAAATCCGACTACGAAAATGAACGAAACATACAAATTTTCACAGACACGATACAATGAATACATACTCCGGTTACGCAAGCTTCCTGATAATTTCAAAAAAATCTTGTATATAAAGCTACGCGATATTTTTCAACTGCCTGAATCTCTCCGACTTGGATTATCCAAAGTAGCACAAATTAAAGTAAACCACATAATTATTAAGCTCGTGTTACATTTATGCCACACTGTTTTCTCGTCAATTTACATCACTCTTGAAATTTTTTAGCGTTCGTCAAACTTGAGAGAAATATCCATCTATACGGCAAACGGGTGACAAAATGTAGATATTTACTTTGATTGCCGCATTGACCAAGCTGCAAAGTTATCATCTCGCACGGCATTTTAACGTTTAAATGCTTTTCGTCGCTAAATCTAAATCGCTAAGATTCTTCTTAGAAGAAATTCAAAAGTCGCGATTGTCAAGATATAAATCTTGACAAATGGGTTATATCGGATTTTGGATTCGGATTTTCGGAAAGAGATGAGTCGGTCACGAACCACTAAAAGCACAGAGAAGAGCCCGTATCAAACTATTGGATTGGAATTGTTGATTGGATTAAAATTTGACCGATCGGAACAAAGTTCGCACAAACCTAGCACTCTAGCCTAGTTGGCCAGACTCTGGAATCTAGGGACTCTAGTCAGTGTGAGTGTTCACGTCACGACTCACGAAAATTCCTTTGATTGGCTAATATTCCATCTTGAGAGCCCCCACCTGAAGATTAGCCAATCAGAGCAATTCCGTTTTAGCTCCGTTCAGAGCTCCGTTCCGCTATTTCTCTCTCTCTTTATGGGGATACAGTTTGACTATATATAAATACCGGCCCTAGTCCCTAGAGGAAAAAAAACGGAACACTCGATCGCGTGTGTCGAAAAATTCGATATATGATGTATGTATGTAAAAATACAAATACCATAGCGCATGCGCATATGGCTTCTGCATTTTGCTCATGGCTCCTGCAATTTTATGTGCTTCCACCTTTTTAGAGCCAATTTCCTGGCCCTTAGTGCGCACTCAGTGTGCACTAGTGCAAGCGCCCGAATTCGCTATGGGCCGGTTTCACCATCTCCGATTAACTGTAACCTTTGATTAAACTCACTCTTCGTCTCTTTCTAAGGGGGACAGTTAGAAAGAGATGAAGAGTGAGTTTAATCGAAGGTTACAGTTAATCGGCGTTGGTGAAACTGGCCCTATAAGAACCAATCACGTTCGATTGCTACTAAGGGCCGATATCACAGTCTCCGATTAACGTGATCCTCCGATTAAACTCACTCTGCATCTCTTTCTAACTGTCCCCCTAGAAAGAGACGAAGAGTGAGTTTAATCGGAGGATCACGTTAATCGGAGACTGTGATATCGGCCCTAAGCGGTTTGTTCTGCTGAATGCGCCCATTGGCTCCAAGTGATCGATGTAAACTAGGCCAGTAATTTCTAGGAAATTACTAGACCGCTGCTCGCTCTGCTGCATTTCACTACTCATGAAAATCCACCTAAGCTTTGTGACCGAATGAAGGTGGTGGGGGATCAACGTATTTCTAGCGGAAGGCGGTGGGAGACGGACGAGACGGTGTCGTCGTGTGGAGTGTGGACTGTGGAGTCACGACGCAGACGCAGAAGGCGTTGGAAATGGTTGAACGGTGTTCGAGCGAGCTTCTGTGAATCGAAGCAAAATGGCGACGTCCGACTCCAAGGCACCTCTGAGGACGGTGAAACGCGTCCAATTCGGCATCCTCTCGCCCGACGAGATAGTAAGTAAACCGTACGATAACTCGCGAAACAAAATTCTCGCGGAAAGCACTGTCCTGGAGCTTCATGGCGCAACGTCGTGCAACCCGCGCGCCTAGCACGTTGGTCGCTCGCTAGAACTTCCCCGTCGAAACGCTTGTAGATATCGTAGGCTGCATTCCAAAATTCACTTTAGTTAACTAAAATGCTATAGCGTACGTGTGTGACGTAAACTATAAATTTTAGTTACCCAGAGTGAATTTTGGAACACAACCGTAGTATTTGCGAATTTTGATTTCATTGCTGTTTGTGATGTCCGTTTAATGGAAACCAATAATAAAATTGTGTAAAATATTGGTGTATCAGTGCCCATATATCGGCTATCATACTTTTGTCAAGTTGATTATTGAAAAGTATTATTGAGAATTATGAAGTTATGGGAAAATATCAGGAAAGACAACGCGACGGTAAATAGTGAATATAACTTTATTTATATTTAAAATGTGTATTCAACTACTACATATTTGCATTTAATTATGAGAAAGCTATATGATATTAATAAAGATTCTCAAAGTACATTTTTTATACGAGGACTTTTTTAAGTACTCGTTGCTCTAATATTGCAATTTTTAACGTAAATATGTATGCAAAATAATTTATGAACGGAAAGTAATATACGCGAAGAAGAATTAATCTTATTTCTTGTGTATAAAATATATGGTAATGAGCTTGCGTTTGAAAACATTACTTGGGTGCGTACTGCGTCGTTCTATCTTTGTTACTTACTAAAAATTGAACAAGGACAGAACGCGCGCGCGCGACGCTGGTGTAGTAGACCTGAGTGAAGTTTTCGAATTGAGCCAAGAATAGTCAAAGTATCAATCTGTTTGATAAATTATTAAAAAATTATATATATCTAGATTCACTTTCTTGTAAGATGTTCTATAAAAATTTAAAACTAAAATGTTCCATGTCAAATTTATGTTTTTTATAAGATTTCTTACATGATATTATGCTTTTGTGCAGCGTCGTATGTCAGTCACTGATGGCGGCATACGATTTCCGGAAACAATGGAAGGGGGCCGCCCTAAACTGGGTGGCCTCATGGACCCGAGGCAAGGTGTTATCGACAGGAATTCTAGGTGTCAAACTTGTGCTGGGAATATGACGGAATGTCCTGGCCATTTTGGTCATATAGACCTAGCAAAACCAGTATTCCATGTGGGATTCATTACAAAAACTATAAAGATATTGAGATGCGTGTGTTTTTACTGTTCCAAACTGCTCGTCAACCCTGTAAGTAGTTATTATTCAAGATATATTGAAGAAATATTATCTCTTTATTGAATCCAGAAATTTTTACATTTTAATTTCATTAAATTGATTTGTTCGCATTCTACATTTTTCCAAAAATTTATAATTGATTATAGAGATTTAAAAGTAATTTAAAAAAATAATTTTAAAATAGTACATGGATTATAAATAAATAATTCACACATAATTATATATATAGGTTATAAAAAAAATAATATAATCTAAGTTTTTTAGAGTCTCCCAAAAAATTAATGACTGAATTATATTATCTTAAGCACGTTATCTTTAACTGACATCAAAGAAAGATAAAAGAATTTCTCAGAACACTAATGCTGTTTTCTCTTTTGTAATTTTCAGCATAATCCAAAGATTAAAGAAATCGTCATGAAGACGAAGGGGCAGCCGCGGAAGCGACTTGCATTCGTTTATGATTTGTGCAAAAGCAAAAATATCTGTGAAGGTGGAGATGAAATGGATATTAACAAGGAGAACGCAGAGAACCAGCCACTGATGGACAGAAAACCGGGTCATGGTGGTTGCGGTAGATATCAACCTAATCTCAGACGATCCGGCTTGGACGTCACTGCGGAGTGGAAGCACGTGAACGAAGACTCGCAAGAAAAGAAGATAATTCTCTCAGCCGAGAGGGCCTGGGAAATCTTGAAGCACATTAAAGATGAGGAATCTTTTATCTTGGGCATGGACCCGAAATTTGCCCGTCCGGATTGGATGATAGTCACGGTGTTACCGGTACCGCCGTTGTCCGTCAGACCTGCGGTCATTATGTACGGTTCCGCCAAGAATCAAGACGATCTGACGCATAAACTGGCGGACATCATTAAATCGAACAACGAGTTACTACGAAATGAACAATCCGGCGCGGCGGCACACGTAATCTCTGAGAATATAAAGATGCTACAGTTTCACGTGGCGACGCTCGTCGACAACGACATGCCCGGCATGCCCCGGGCGATGCAGAAGTCGGGCAAACCACTCAAAGCGATCAAAGCTCGGCTGAAGGGAAAGGAGGGTAGGATTCGTGGAAACCTGATGGGTAAACGCGTGGACTTTTCCGCGCGCACCGTTATCACTCCGGATCCCAACTTGCGCATCGATCAAGTAGGCGTGCCGCGTAGTATAGCGCAAAATTTGACATTCCCCGAAATCGTGACGCCCTTCAACATCGACAAGATGCAGGTGCTGGTCAGGCGCGGCAATTCGCAATATCCCGGTGCGAAATATATAGTTCGCGACAATGGCGAGAGGATCGATCTGCGTTTCCATCCCAAGTCCTCGGATCTGCATCTGCAATGTGGTTACCGAGTGGAACGACATATCCGCGACGGTGATCTTGTGATCTTCAATCGTCAGCCCACTCTTCACAAAATGAGTATGATGGGCCATCGCGTTAAGGTACTTCCCTGGAGCACATTCCGCATGAATCTAAGCTGTACATCACCGTATAACGCGGATTTCGACGGCGACGAAATGAATCTACACGTTCCGCAGTCAATGGAGACCCGCGCGGAGGTAGAGAACATTCACGTGACCCCACGACAGATTATCACCCCACAGGCGAACAAGCCAGTTATGGGAATTGTACAGGACACTCTAACCGCTGTGAGGAAGATGACCAAGCGCGATGTGTTCATCGAGAAGGAGCAAATGATGAATTTACTTATGTTTCTGCCCAGTTGGGACGGCAAGATGCCGCAACCGTGTATTCTGAAGCCGAAACCGCTATGGACCGGAAAGCAGCTGTTCTCCCTCATCATCCCAGGTAACGTGAACATGATACGGACGCATAGCACGCATCCCGATGAGGAGGACGATGGTCCGTACAAATGGATCTCGCCGGGTGACACCAAGGTAATGGTGGAACATGGGGAACTCGTGATGGGTATTCTCTGCAAAAAAACTTTGGGTACCTCCGCCGGTTCTTTGCTTCACATCTGTATGCTCGAGCTGGGTCACGAGGTATGCGGACGTTTCTACGGCAACATCCAGACCGTCATCAACAATTGGCTATTACTGGAAGGTCACTCGATCGGTATTGGCGACACTATTGCCGATCCGCAGACATATTTGGAAATCCAGAAGGCGATCAAGAAGGCCAAAGAAGACGTGATAGAGGTGATCCAAAAGGCGCACAACATGGAACTCGAACCTACGCCCGGCAACACGCTTCGTCAGACTTTCGAGAATCAGGTGAACAGGATCCTGAACGACGCTCGAGACAAGACCGGCGGCTCCGCCAAGAAGTCCTTGACGGAATACAATAATTTAAAGGCCATGGTGGTGTCGGGCTCAAAGGGCTCCAACATCAACATTTCTCAAGTCATCGCCTGTGTAGGTCAGCAAAACGTCGAGGGTAAACGAATACCCTTCGGCTTCCGTAAGAGAACGCTGCCGCATTTCATCAAGGACGACTATGGGCCGGAGTCCCGTGGCTTTGTAGAGAATTCGTATCTAGCCGGCCTCACTCCGTCCGAGTTCTATTTCCACGCGATGGGCGGACGCGAGGGTCTTATCGATACCGCCGTAAAAACAGCCGAGACCGGTTACATTCAGCGTCGTTTGATAAAGGCTATGGAGTCGGTCATGGTGCATTACGACGGCACCGTGCGTAATTCCGTCGGTCAGCTGATTCAGCTGCGTTACGGAGAGGACGGTCTCTGCGGTGAGACCGTCGAGTTCCAGAATCTACCGACGATCAAGGTGAGCAACAAGGCCTTCGAGAAGAAGTTCAAGTTTGATCCGACCAACGAGCGATATCTACGGCGTATATTCAACGAACCCACCGTCCGACAGATGATGGGTTCCGGAGAGGTAATATCCGAGCTGGAAAGAGAGTGGGAACAGTTGAACAGAGATCGCGCTGTACTTCGAGAGATCTTTCCGAGCGGCGAATCCAAGGTTGTACTGCCCTGCAATCTGCAAAGGATGATTTGGAACGTACAGAAGATATTCCAC
Source organism: Temnothorax nylanderi (assembly GCF_030848795.1). Taxonomy (NCBI): domain Eukaryota; kingdom Metazoa; phylum Arthropoda; class Insecta; order Hymenoptera; family Formicidae; genus Temnothorax; species Temnothorax nylanderi. Next base: position 229,420 of record NW_027249327.1, on the reverse strand, counting down.
ATCAATAAGCGAGCGCCGACCGATCTCAGTCCTATGAGGGTGATTCAAGGAGTAAAAAATCTTTTGGAAAAGTGTATCATCGTCGCCGGGGACGATAGACTGAGCAAACAGGCGAACGAGAACGCGACATTGCTGTTCCAGTGTTTGGTAAGGTCGACTTTATGTACCAAGTGCGTCTCCGAGGAGTTCAGGCTGTCGAGCGAAGCCTTCGAGTGGCTAATTGGAGAAATCGAGACGAGATTCCAGCAAGCTCAGGTGTCACCCGGTGAGATGGTCGGCGCATTGGCGGCGCAATCTCTCGGCGAGCCTGCCACTCAGATGACCCTGAACACCTTCCACTTTGCCGGTGTATCGTCGAAGAACGTGACCCTCGGTGTGCCCAGATTGAAGGAAATCATTAACATCAGCAAGAAACCGAAAGCGCCGTCACTCACGGTGTTCTTGACGGGCGCGGCCGCGCGTGACGCTGAAAAGGCAAAGAACGTTCTCTGCCGGCTGGAGCACACGACGTTGAAAAAGGTGACGGCGAACACGGCGATATACTACGATCCTGATCCGCAGAACACCGTAATCGCGGAGGACCAGGAGTTCGTCAACGTTTACTACGAGATGCCCGATTTTGACCCCACGAAAATATCGCCGTGGTTGCTGCGAATCGAACTGGATAGAAAGCGGATGACCGACAAGAAGCTGACGATGGAGCAGATCGCGGAGAAGATCAACGCCGGCTTCGGCGACGATCTGAACTGTATATTCAACGACGACAATGCCGAGAAGTTGGTGCTACGTATTAGAATAATGAACAGCGACGATAACAAGTTCCAGGACACGGATGAGGAGACCGTAGACAAGATGGAAGACGATATGTTCCTTCGGTGTATCGAAGCCAACATGCTCAGCGACATGACTCTGCAGGTAGGTACCGACTGTAAACGCTAATTATAGTCTTTCGCATCTTTGTTCTCGGTTACTCTCGGTTTTGTTAATTAGTTTAACGTAATTATAGAGAACATTGTTTTTACGTTTTCTCTATCGAATATTTCACAGGGTATCGAAGCTATCGGCAAAGTTTACATGCATCTGCCGCAAACGGATTCCAAGAAACGCATCGTTATCACGGAAACCGGCGAATTCAAGGCCATTGCGGAATGGCTTTTGGAAACCGACGGGACGAGCTTGATGAAGGTGTTGAGCGAGAGAGACGTGGATCCGGTGCGAACGTTCAGCAATGATATTTGCGAGATATTCCAAGTGCTCGGCATCGAAGCCGTGCGAAAGTCGGTAGAGAAGGAGATGAACGCGGTGTTGCAGTTCTATGGTCTTTACGTGAACTACCGACATCTCGCTTTACTTTGCGACGTCATGACAGCGAAAGGTCATCTCATGGCGATAACGCGTCACGGAATCAATAGACAAGATACCGGCGCTTTGATGAGGTTGGTAAACGAGTTTCGTTTTTCATCGGGAAGCTTTGAGAAAGGTGTACGACGCATCTATACCTTAAAAATAAAGAATTGTTTCTCTATTTTTAGAAATTTAAAGAAAATAGGATTTAAAGTTTATTAATTTTTAGAAAATTTCCAACGCGACATTTTCTAAACGTTGTATCTTAAAAACTAGTAATAATGGATATATATAAGACCCGTTTATCTTTATACAATTTAAACTCCTGGTATATTCAAAAAAAGTATCAACTTGAATTATGACAAAACTTGGAGATACAATTTTTTACCTCTAAGGAACGGATATATGTTACGCAATGATAGAAGATAATAGATCGAAAGTTAGTGAGACATGGAATTTCTTTAGGTGTTCCTTCGAAGAAACGGTTGACGTACTACTGGATGCCGCATCTCACGCAGAGGTAGATCCAATGAGAGGGGTATCCGAGAATATTATAATGGGACAACTTCCTCGGATTGGAACAGGTAATTGGCGCGTGTACATAATTCTTTTATAGTATAAGAAACATTACGCGACTCGCATAACTTTTAACTTCTATTCGCAAATTTGTCTCGTAAAGAAATGTAAGAAAGACACTTTGGGACTCTTTGATTATGATCAGCATCAATATCAAATGACTGTTATTCGCTATATATAATAGTGACGCGACGTCAATGGTTTCATTGACGTCTGTTTAGGATGCTTTGATCTATTATTGGATGCTGAGAAATGTAAATCTGGTATCGAGATTCCTATGGCGGTTGGCGCAGGAATGATGGGAACGGCGGGAATGTTCTTTGGCAGCGTAACTGGCGTGTCCAGCATGAGTCCTCAGATGACTCCTTGGATGGGAGCTACTCCTGGTTATGGTGCGTCAAGTATGTCGCCAGGTAAGAAGTCTCGTATAGTATATAATTTCAAAACAAAATAATAAAACTGTTTTTTAGCTTCTAAACAGCGCCTCGAACAATATTAACAATTATTCTCTTTTTGTTTTATAGCATTGAGCAGCGGTATGACGCCAGGTGGTGCATGCTTTTCACCGTCGGGAGCATCAGATGCATCGGGCTTGTCGCCGGCATACTCGGCTTATTCACCGCAACCGGGAAGTCCCGGTAGTCCGGGTCCGAGTATGAGTCCATTCCCGATGTCACCAGCTGGTGCAGCGTCACCTAGTTACTCTCCGACATCACCGGCGTATCTGCCCACATCGCCCAGCATGACACCCTCGAGTCCAAATTATTCGCCCACGAGTCCTACGTATTCGCCAACCAGCCCGAATTATTCACCGACATCACCGAGCTATTCGCCGACAAGTCCGAGCTATTCGCCCACTTCGCCGAGTTATTCGCCGACGAGTCCAAGTTACTCGCCTACTTCTCCGAGTTATTCACCGACGAGTCCAAGTTACTCGCCTACCTCACCGAGCTATTCGCCAACTAGCCCGAGCTATTCGCCCACATCGCCGAGCTACTCGCCAACTTCGCCGAGTTATTCACCGACGAGTCCGAGTTACTCGCCAACCTCGCCGAGTTATTCCCCGACCAGTCCAAGTTACTCGCCCACAAGTCCAAGCTATTCACCCACGAGCCCGAGTTACTCGCCAACTTCACCGAGCTATTCACCAAGCTCGCCCAACTACACACCCGCTTCACCCTCATATTCGCCGACTTCGCCCAGTTATTCGCCAAGCTCGCCGCAATATTCGCCCGCGAGTCCAAGCTACTCTCCCAGCAGTCCCAAATATTCACCGACGAGCCCAAGTTATTCTCCTACCTCGCCGTCGTTCGCCGGTACATCGCCGCAATACACGCCTGCGAGTCCCACGTACTCGCCGACCAGCCCGACATATTCGCCTACAAGCCCATCGTACTCGCCGAGCTCGCCGCAGCACACCGCATCTGGCAGCACCCGGTATTCACCCAGCAGTCCGAATTATTCACCTACCAGCCCGACGTACTCACCCACGAGTCCGCAGTACTCGCCGTCAAGCACCAAATATTCGCCCACGAGTCCCACGTACACACCCACAAGCCCGAGTTATTCTCCGACGAGTCCAACGTACTCGCCGCCCGTACCGGGATACTCGCCCACGAGTCCCACGTACTCACCAGCGTCACCCGCTTACGAGACGGACGAGTAATTTGTTTTCAAGTTATTTTCATAAATTATTATATTTAGATACTTATTCTAAGTAAGTTAATTTCAAGTCCGATTGTAATTATCGTGGTTGCACATAACTGCGAGTGAACTTGACGTATATGTCAAGTTAAGATGTGACCTTTTTGGTACTTGATAAGTTGGGCATAACACGATCACACACGGTTCAGTCCACGTTAGAAATTCGAGGGCAATTAAGAGAAAATTAGAAACATGAAAAAAAATTGCTATCTATCAAATAGAAATATGTAGCCGATAATTTCGGCTGTTAATTATATTATTAGTGCGCTTTCGCCACTCGTACGCCAGAGGAAGGTTGTGACAAACATATAATGACAAGAGTGAGGTATGTGTGATTTCTGGGGGAAAAATTTGAGTGTGCTATAAGCGAGCGTGTTGATTCGTGTGTTATAAGCGAATTGTACATGAGAGCATCTTAGGGACCACAGAATTTTGTAAACCAGCAATCGATAAAATAAACGAGCTACTGTATAGGAAGACTGTGTACTGATAAATAAAAAAATACGCAAAAATTCAGGGAGATTATTGATGCGAGAAATGTCTAAAAATTCAGGGAGATCATTCGTATATGCGTCTTTATTACAACTATACCGTTATTACGACTACTGTTCTCGTAGAGATACAATTTATCTTCTACATCTAGCAAGCTGCGCGACGTTGTATACGTTCAAAACTCTGTACTTCATTGATGTTTATTCCATCCAGGTAGATAGATATCTGTGATTTTATTAGAAGAACGCGAAAGTGAAAATCTGCGTTGAAGTGAAACTATTTTGTATTATCTCAGTTATATAAATGTATTATGCGAGCATCGTTAACGTTTTTTTGTTTCTCTTATGCAACAACGATCATTCTTATGACTCGGACGAATATCGAGTCACAAGCTTCGATATTCTCGTTACAAATAAATCCAAAGATAGTAAAGAAAGAAATTGACGAAATATCACCGACGATATCTTGAAATACAAATATACGTATACAAATATAGATAAGGATCAAATAAATTCCGGAAATACGAAGCATATGATGGAAGAAAAAGTGTATATTCATTCGGTATAATTTTAACTCTCTGACACGCTTTTAAAATAAATAGTTGTGACATCAAGAACGGACAACCGCTATATTATTCCAAGTAAAACACAGCATTTCGAGTACATTCTATCGTCTATAGTCTAACGACAGCTTGCTAAATACAAAAGTCATATACATTGTAGGTCTTCTTCGTAGAGCTCTCCCCCGTCCGGGCCAAGTCACTCGTGTTCGATACGCGGTATCGAGTTACCTCGGTGCGCTGCGGTACGGTGCGTATCGCGGCGAAAACCGGTCCAGATTCTTACCACGTTGAACATTATGTGTCTCAGTACCGTGTGACATCGCAGCGAGCGACATGAATCAACGAAAGCGCAACGTTGTGGAAGGAGGGGGAATTCGGGGCTGTCGTTGGTTGTCACTTCGCCACTCTGTGCATCGTCGATATTTTCGGCGTATTCCCTAAAATCGCGTTACCACGATCGATTGTCCACACACACACACACACACACACACACACACACACACACACACACACACACACACACACACACACACACACACACACACACACACACAGTGCGGCAGAGATCTCGCTGCAATTTTTATCGGGCTAAGAGAAGTTTCCCGACGATATGGAATATTTTGCAGGGAATACCGACCAACATCCCCGATAAATCTCCGGTGATCTTTCTCAATTATGAATTAAAAATATTTACCAGAAATAAAAGAGGACGTTATACGAGAAGCTATGTATAACGAAAGATAGGCTCGCTTGATTGCGACGAGTGTTTGTAACGATTGTATATTTGCGATGACATTATATATAGCGATAAGTTAATGTTAATTAAAATAAAGAGTATCGCGTAATAATTATTGATTCCTGTATTAATCTATCGATAAAAGCGCCAAGCACAAATTGTTCGTTTGTTAATGATTTCCTATATTCCGTTTTGTTGATAGATATAATCCTTGGAATGAAAAAATTTCACATGTATTAATACTCAAAGAAGGATGGAATGTAATATGTACTTGTTGAAAAAATATGTGTACTTGTTATTAGGACTCGGTACGCGGAATCCCTTTGGTGCTTATTGTTCTTGGTTTGCAAATTTATACGGCCATTCCGTTGGGGAGATCATGGATTATCGCGACTGTTCTGGATCCACAGATTTCACGAAAAAATCGGTATCTCTCCACCGCGTCCATCTAGAATAACACATTTAAAAACTGTACGCATGTCTGTACAAATTTCTCTTAGACACCTTTTTCTATTAGATTCTTCAATGTTTTCCATCAAGACATTTAAAAATGTAGATTATACGTCTAGATATATAATTAAAATTGCAGCTATCCTCTCGCCGCTGTGACGGAATTAACGATGGGGCAGCGCGCACGATCCATCGTTACTCTGCTTTTGGCTTCTGACAGTTTTTGGTTGCGGGATCCCGAATTTGTTAGTCGGTAGGTATAAATAGGTACACCTTGCAATTATACTCGTGCATTAAAACACAAGTAACGATAATTTTTATTCCGTTCAAAAATTTGTTCTTTGCGCTCGACATCGTTGTGATACGTTGAACGAATGCAAAGAAGAATATCCTCTTTATATTGCATTTTTTAATAGACTTTTCCAAGATGTTTCCCGAGATATATCCTGCATATAATAATTTTGTTAAACGCAAATGATTTTTCAGCTTCACAGAACTTGCATCTGTTCGGGCTCAAGATAGCCGGAACAGCCTTTTTGATCTTTCCTTCTGTTATTGGCTGTTGATAGTCGGTCTTTTACTTTGCCCGTTAATGTGTGGCTGGGCAGTCCGCGAGACATGAAGTAAGTCAATAAACTGTTTTTCATTATTATAATTCGTATACCCCGGAAATGAATGCTATTTATTGAATTATTATAGATGGATCGCAACGTGCTCTAGTATAACGGTCGCTTTAACAGCGATATTAACGTGGTGGAGCATTATAACTGATGACCGAACATCTGATGTCGGGTCACCAATTGTCACTTTCCCGACGTGGGATAAATTTCATTCCGGGTACGTGCAATTCCTGTATCACACAATTTAGCATTTAGCGAGAGCTTTTTCCATAGTCAAAGTACATCATAAAATAATTAATATTATAGTATAATATTAAGTATAAATTTGCCAAATCAAACCATCTATTAATTATTTAATACGTACTTGAACGAATTTTCAGATATGGTATGCTATAGCCTTTCAGTTCGATGTGCATCCTACTTTAATGACGATACAGGTTGATATGCGCGCACACAGTCCTCGAGACATCGATAAAGCCATCTTTTCTTTTCTTTCATGGGTAAGAAATAGCGGAAAAAATTATTTCTTGTATTTTGTCTCTGTATATACTTCGGGGTTGGCGGAGTCACGATATAAAATATTTTTCTTCCATTTATTCAAATTTCCACTTTTTTTATAATCTTAAATAATTTCGCATCTACTTGCTCAATATTGAAATAATATTTTATAGCTCCGAGCGTTTTCTTTTCTCGCAACTCCTCTCTCTCTCTCTCTCTCTCTCTCTCTCTCTCTCTCTCTCTCTCTCTCTCTCTCTCTCTCTCTCTCTCTCTCTCTCTCTCTCTCTCTCTCTCTCTCTCTCTCTCTCTCTCTCTCTCTCTCTCTCTCTCTCTCTCTCTCTCTCTCTCTCTCTCTCTCTCTCTCTCTCTCTCTCTCTCTCTCTCTCTCTCTCTGTTAGCATATTCCTTACGTTAATTTTTGTTTACAATAGCAAGCGGATCGTTGTTCACCATTACCTGCCATTGCCTATAGCCGTGTGGAAATACGGCGGCGATACGACTGCCAATATTCTTGAGGCTGTGCCATCCGGATCGATTGCAAATATCGCCATTCTATTAGCCGCTCTTCAGTTATGCTTCTCCAGCGTAATTGGCTACTTTGGCACTCTTTCACTCATCTGGAGGATCAATGGAGCGCAGCAAAGAAGTAAAGAAACTTTACATTTAACTGTGATTTAATTAAAACCATAATTAATTTACCCTACTGTTATGTTGAATCAGCTTTCGGGTTGGAAACGATGCGCCATGAGATCGGCGGTAGTTTTTCTCAGCGTGGTTTTGTAGGCGAAATCGGTATCGCGATCGCGACATCGTTATGGCTCTGATCGGTGGCTCGTTAACCGGATCATTGGTCTTTGTTTTATCACCTCTAATATACACTCGAGCATTAGCTTTAAAGAAAAAATCGAATCATGTCACCAACCAGTCGAGGGACGGATTTATTCAGGTTCTCGAAAAAGACTTCTACGGCGAGGAGCAACATTTGATGGATCCCCCGAAGCTCATTCCCGTTCAATTTACTACGGTTTCCCGAGTGCCACAAATAATCCTCGCGGCATATCGAATGCTTAGATATATCTAAATACTTTTTTTTATTAATTAACTCTATATATGTAAATTGAAAAACTTTATTTTCCAAAGCATGTTATCTTTGTTAAATCCATTCGACCTACATTTAGCGTTTTAATATTGAATTTTAATATTGAATTTTTACTAGCTACACACACGTATCTCTACTTCGACGACTCGGATGACGAGATAAATTCACATTTGAGTGGCGAGTCCGCTGATTGTTACGTACGAGGGCGAACGCAGGGACGTGGCCACTCAAATTCCAATGACCAAAACTCGTCGGGAGGACCAGCAGCCGTCCTCCTACGCACAAATTCAAAGTATATTATTAAATATTTTACATATAGTTTATGTGACACATAGGGCCGGTTTTTTCAACTTTTTGGTAAGCTAACTAATTGTTAAATCATCACGTCTGGACTTGTCTAATTTAAAGATAAAATAAAGACAGACGTATGATTTAATTATTAGTTAACTTACCGAGAAATTGGAAAAAGTGACCTTATAGTTATTGATACGGTAATTGTCGGATATCTCTTGAATCTGTTTGTAAAACTACTTTTATGTATATCTATTATTACCTTCGGTATAACATGTTACGTTTCCATTCGCATCTACTATAGGATATTCCCTCTCTCATCTTTCTGTATTCTTCCAATTTTATTGTCCATTGTCTTGTTTGGTCTTGTTTATTATAAAAAGATCGCCCCTAATAATTTTAGGTTATTTAATGTGTACTACACTGACTGCAACTGACTGCACCAGACTGCACTGCACTGGTTGTGTACTACCTCCGGACCCAGTGCAATCAGTACAGTGAACTGTTGCACTAGTTCTCTTGCACTGTAATGCTGGGTCTACAATGCGAGTCGCAAGAATTGACCAATCACAGTCGATTATTCTCCTCAAATTCGACTGTGATTGGTCAATTCTTGCGACTCACGACTTTGCGACTCGCATTGTAGACCCAGCTCTTAAAGCCTTGTGTACACGATACTAGAAATCGGTCCGAGTTTCGGTTTAAGCCAATGAAACTGCTGCTTTTCTGTAAGAGCTGCAAGTTGATTGGCTTAAACGGGAAACTCGGACCGATTTCTAGTATCGTGTACACAAGGCTTAAGAGCTGCAAGTTGATTGGCTTAAGCCTTGTGTACACGATACTAGAAATCGGTCCAAGTTTCGGTTTAAAGCCTTGTGTACACTCGCGGACAGAAAGGTTGTCCGACTTATACACCCGTATTCATACTATGAATACGGCTCAAAGTCGGACAACCTTTCGGACAACCTTTCTGTCCGCGAGCATACACGATACTAGAAATCGGTCCGAGTTTCGGTTTAAAGCCTTGTGTCCACGATGCTAGAACTGCGTCCGAGTTTCGGTTTAAGCCAATGAAACTGCTGCTTTTCTGTAAGAGCTGCTAGTTGATTGGCTTAAACCGAAACTCGGACGCAGTTCTAGCATCGTGGACACCGGGCTTAAGCCAATCAACTTGCAGCTCTTACAGAAAAGCAGCAGTTTCATTGGCTTAAACCGAAACTCGGACCGATTTCTAGTATCGTGTACACAAGGCTTAAGCCAATCAACTTGTAGCTCTTACAGAAAAGCAGCAGTTTCATTGGCTTAAACCGAAACTCGGACCGATTTCTAGTATCGTGTACACAAGGCTTTAAACCGAAACTCGGACCGATTTCTAGTATCGTGTACACAAGGCTTAAAGCCTTGTGTACACGATACTAGAAATCGGTCCGAGTTTCGGTTTAAGCCAATCAACTTGCAGCTCTTACAGAAAAGCAGCAGTTTCATTGGCTTAAACCGAAACTCGGACGCAGTTCTAGCATCGTGGACACAAGGCTTAAGAACGGCAACACTTTTACCAATTCTGCTACAAAGAACGCTTCAGTGTACACTTTCTGAACTAGTACAGCCAGTTCAGCTACAAAGAACAAACCTAATATGTGACGTAGGTGACGGTGAGGAAGAGAGAGAGAGAGAGAGAGAGAGAGAGAGAGAGAGAGAGAGAGGAGAGAGAGAGAGAGAGAGAGAGAGAGAAACGAATTGTGTCAAGTTAAGTTACCAAGCGCTGTCATTTCTGGCGGTGCTTGGCTCGATTCGCTGAGAATCGGTAGTGTTTTCGAGCATTTTATAGAAGCGAAGCTCGCCAAGGCGAACGTGTGTTTAATTGAAACCTGTAAACTGTAATTGAAATGGCGGACACGACCGTAGATGCAACGCGGCGCTTAAACGTGAAAAAACAAACGTTGGACGACGCTTATGCGGCGCCTGCGAATTTCCTTGAAATCGACGTGATTAATCCGATCACACACGGCGTCGGCAAGAAACGATATACCGATTATGAAGTTCGTATGAGGGTGAGTAATATCCTCATTTTGCTTCATACAACTTGTACGTTGTATGTACGTACAAACATATTAAACACGTATCGGCATATCTGGCGTGCTGAAATTTTGTTTTTCCAACCTGTTTACGCCCGCGACGATTAAACAGACGCATCGAATAACTCGGTCGTGTCCTCTGATTGATTATACATATATCGTGGGTTGTACCCGCTATCACCCGCTGCTATTGATAAAGACCGACGTGCTGTACACTCGCTGCTGTAGATTTCGGGGACAAAAATAATATTCGGGAAATTCTGATGTGATTTTTTTTTATTGTCCATAAATTCGACACATCGCAAAGCTCGATATAACGTTAGAAACAACAAAGGTGCGATAAAGCTGTAACAAAAATGAGAAATTGAAGATTTTTATAATATGGTGTGAATATATTTTTTTCTGCATATGCACGTGTACGGTGTACATGTATCAAATATATTTCAATACGTTGGAGCTTTGCGAACGGTGCCTTTCCCACAAGACGCATATTCTCAGTCTTCTCTCAAAGTTGATGACTTTTTTTTTCAGACAAACCTACCGGTCTTTAAAGTAAAGGACTCGACGGTAAGAAGACGATACAGTGATTTTGAATGGCTGAGAAATGAATTGGAAAGAGATAGCAAGGTTAGTTACCGAGAGAGGTAATTATGCTTAAAAATAACACTCGTAGCAAAGATTGTAAAAGTAAAATGATATCGTGTACCGGTGAATATATATATATATATATATATATATATATATATATACACATACATACATACATACACCTTTATTTTGGGAAAGATTCCAATTAAAATTAATTTAAGAAAGTCAACTTTATCGGGTATTTAAGGAAATATATATTTGTTTTTTAAATTTGTTATTCAACTATAAAACTGTAAAGCATCGTATGATACGATAGAAAACCACTTTTTATATTTTCCTAAATTGCAGATCGTGGTACCACCTTTACCAGGGAAAGCATGGAAACGTCAAATGCCTTTTCGTGGGGACGACGGAATATTTGAAGAAGATTTTATTGAAGATCGAAGAAAAGGCTTGGAGGTTTTCGTTAACAAGTGAGCATATTGTTTTATTGCGCGACAGGAAATTTATACAATCTATGTTTCGTGCAAAGAAATAATATACAGGCCAATCTAGTCGGTCGGTAACAATGGCTAATTAATCTGAAACTCTATACACAATGTTTAAAAGTTTTATTGAAATTCTTTCAAAATTTAACTACAACGAGATTTCTATTTTAGGCGCGTTTATATTTATTTCTATCATTTGAGAGTGATATAGGAAGGAAATATGATATCTGATTATTTCTTTCGAACGAGTGTCGATTTCCAGTACGATAACAATTTGCTGCGTTAATTTAATAATATTACCATGAAAATAGTATGTTACTGGTTTCTTTTGCAGAAATTATGTTCAATTTGGATATGAGATAAAAATTACGGAAGCACATTATTTCTAAATTGTGTATTCTATTGAAATCATTTATACATTCTCACCATAGCACTACTGCAGGCATAATATGTTGCGATAAATTTTAATTGGTTTCAAGTGTACGAATCTTATATGAATTGTATAAAGCTTTTTGTCATCACGTTTCTCATTTGTATTTCAGAATAGCTGGACATCCTTTGGCACAGAACGAACGGTGTTTGCACATGTTTCTACAGGAACCGGTAATAGATAAGAACTATGTACCTGGAAAGATACGTAATACATAAGTCGCCATAAAAAATTATCACAAATACCTTTTCCACCAAGCTGTCACATTCGAGATCGCGTTTTCATCGCCTGCTCCTTTTAGCTCAACTTCTCAGCACACGGTTTATCTCATCTCTTTTTCTCTCCAATGTGAAAAAAAAAGAGAAGATGAACCGTGCGACAAGTTCGGTTTGAAAAAGAACACAGGCCTTTCATTACATTGACATCTTATTTGGAAGTCACGAATATTCGTATATATTCTTGCAAAAACTATAAGTAAGCTTCCAGTACTATGATATCAAATCGGGATGCTTATTTGGAAATATCCACTTCTAGTTATACTCTTTAAATATTGTTACACGAAAAGTATAGTTAAGCATCTTTATAAGAAAACAAATAAATGATAAATTGGCAAAACCATTCTTACATGTTACTAGATTGATTCTGTCTACTGTTATGTCATATACTGTTTATAAAAGAAAGAATAGAGTAAAATAAAAAAAATGTTGATCATAAAAGTTTGTTGTAAAATGTATTCCTTTTTTTTTTTTTTTTTTTTACAACTGGTGCATTGTTCAACACAGTTGAACGTTTAATATGTAAATTGTGAACCTTTTAACCAGTTTATAGAAAATGGTACATCTGGAAATGAGGCAATTTTACGTGAAAAGAATGGGAGTACGCGCACACGCACGCACACACATACACCAAAATTAAATTTCGACTACAAAGTTTTTGCAGAACTTATGTTTTATTCAGGAGTATTTACATTGTAATATACATGTAATTCCATTGTGTGATGCGCAAACAAAACGTGAAAAAGGTTATGGAAGGAGAAAATGATCTCTACGTCAAAGTGCAATTTCCAACATTTTACTAATTAATATTACACGAATGATTGCACGTCACTAAAATTTCTTTTACAGATATATATCCTGTTTAGTCTTAATAGATCTCTTGTTCTTGAAGTAATCTTCTATATACTTACTTACACACTCTCGTTCTGAAATATATAAACATAGAAGAATATATTAATATTGTGACTACGAAATAATGTCCTAGCCTACTCTTGTCACTACATTGAGTCAAGTCATTGAACATTTGCAAGGTAGGTATATAGAACAGCAGCTATACCTTTTTCCGATACTTTAATACTCATTCTCTACTTTAATTGTATGAAAGGAAGCAAATATAAAATAGAAATATTTGAATCAAAGAAACCAGAAACCAGGTCTTTTTCACCAACAACCAACTTTTTTTTTGGCAAAGTATCGCAAACTAAATTCTCCATTGGTGTTGTATGAAATACTCAGTTATTACGATACGGCATAATGCATATTGTAAAATAATTCTTTGAATGCGTGCTGAAAAACATAACCATATCCGATTGATCACTGTGTGTGGCTCACCTGGAAATGTATTCTCTATAATGAGCATATCTGTGATGTACTTTGCAACAGCTTTGAAAAGCTGACGGTCTTTAATTCTCCTTTTTTTATAGAATGGCATCAAGTATTTCACGATCCAAGGTGCTATTCTTTGTTTGCAAGCAGGTAAATGTTCCTCTATACAGATCGGTGAATCTGGCATCATTTCTTCATCCTCGGATTCCCCAAATAAACGAAGAAATTTTTCTTTTACTCTTCCGTGCCTTCGATAATTTGTCAGCGATAACTCGGTCATTTTAGCTTTCAATTTCGAAACTTGATGCACACGTTCCACAAACCAAATAGCGCTTGCTTTCTGTTTTTGTTTGCTCTCAACAGTTTCGTTTACGTTAATTCCTTTTAGTTTAATGGATCTTCTACTTTGCATTTCTTTATAGCGACTAAAGCTAATTTTTCCTTCGCTCGTAGTTACTTTTGCTACATTAGGCTTCGAACCATTATTACCTACTGGAACACCAAAAAGATTCGAACTCGCAATAATGTCCGCTTCTAAACATATCTTATTAATTTCCTTATCAATATTTGCTTTAGTAACACCAGAATGTTTCTCAATTAATCTCGTGAGATCACTACTGTCGTCGCTTTCGCAAAACATATCCTGCATATGTTGTAATAAGGAATCTTGGGAATTTTCATCTTCGTTTCCGACAGGTGCGTTATCCATTGTATGAGAGTCAATCTGATCTTTAAATCCTTGACTAGCGTCGTTAGATTCTTCTTTCGTAACGCTTTGCAGCATTTGCTGCATATCTGTCTCGTCATAAAAATCTTCCATAGTATTTCTGTTTTCGCAGAAACTGCTAGAATTCGTTGTAGGTAATGCTACTTGCAATGGTTTCTCACAGTTGGACTTGGTTAAAGACACATTTCGTACATTAGTTTCTTCCAAGTCCATCCACTCGTCTGTTTGTATAGCGATGTCGATTCTGTCTTTAGGTGCTTGTAAAAATATTACCAATTTTTTATACGCTTTCTTTTTGACCGTATGCGACTTTACATCTGCAATCTACAAAGATAAACAAATTACAGTGATAAAACATTTAAATAAATAAAACTCTACATAAATATTCCCTTTCTCTGTCAAAACACTGTCAAAATTAATACTTCTTACCAATCTCAGCATATTTTGTCTGTATAAACTAGCTTGCAGTGCACAATGGACAGCGTACAGTTCCATTTGGTCTGCACACTTTTTTACTTCAACGTTTGGTACGTTGTTATCATCGTCGCCATCGTCATTGTCATCATCGTCATTTTGTTTGTAACAAGTTGCATAATTATCAAGTAAACACTTGTGAAGATAAGACGAATATACAGTTCGGACCTGCATAAATAATATTAAAGATTGTATATAACAATTTTATCAATAATAATCAAGTTTCATTGACAATATCAAAAATGCATACTTGGATCAGATGCTTTTGAATAAAAGATTTTTTAGGATATAAAACAAATTGATTCCGATCAATAAACGATTGATATTACTTGAATCTTTTAAATTTCAGCTTAAACTCTTATTTCGTTTAATTAAAATTAAAATTTGATTGTTTTATTTCTAGGTTTAGAGGTCATCATTCGCGCCTATCTAAATCAACACCAAATTGAATGGCAACACACGAGTGGCAAACAAAATAAAATAAATTTCTTTAAACTTGAAACGTTTGCCAGAAATTTGATTAGTCACAGAAAATATGTATAAAACGACATAAACAAGTCCGCTTAATTATGTCTCTCGGAAAAAAGTAAATTTAATCTCAACCTTTTTTTAAATGATCTAAAGGAAGTAAATTTGTACGTGTACGCAAAGAAACGTGCCATCTTAGTGAGACGTAAGAAGTCATTGCTGGATTCATCGACAATGACGGAATTGTTTTTAGAAAGCGATGGCAAAGGCACAGATGAGAAGTCGCCGATATTATCCGAGTTAATATCACTGTCGCTGTCATTGCAGACATTCCGTTCTTTTTTCATTGTAAACGACAGAGAAGAGTCAGTTGTCATCGTTATAGTGAATGTGTGTTTTGCAATTATCACATCGCATGACATAAATCAAGATGTACATCCGTCAATAATGTAATCTTCCAATTGATACGATTCTACGTTACGTGCATGTTAATACTTGCAACGAAATTAACTGACGATACAAATTAATATGATTGAAACCATGTGGATTGAAACAAACTGCCGTTACAAGAATTAGCGTCTCTTTCACAGTCTCCTACTCCTACCTTTATTCTCCGTCAGTGTTACCAAATATGTACATTGTACATACGTAGTACTCTGGGGGCCTATTACGTATCTTTTCACGAGGTGAAAATGCAAAAAGTGTGAACAGATTTACTAGATTTCGACCAATAAAATCGTATAGATACTCTAATGAATTCTCTCACTTTTCGCATTTTTACTTCGTGAAAAGTATAGAGACCCTATAATCAGAGGGTCAATTACGGTTCTTGAAACGAAGTAAAAATTACAAAAGTGAACAGATTTACTAGATTTCAACCAATGAAATCAATGAAATCATAGATACGCTAGTGAATTTCCTCACTTTTGTAATTTTTACCTCGTTTCAAGACTCCCGTAATCGACTCCCATAGGCGATTTCTTCAAAATCCTTCGAGAGAAAAGGATATAAGAGAGAAAGAGAAAGCGATATACATTTATATTGCTTTTTCTTTCTTTTCTCTTGCTTTTGAAGAAAAATGGCGAATCAAAACAGCCAGTCTCTGATTAGAGGGTCTCTAGTGAAAATTTAAGATACGTAATATAGGTCCCCTGGTAGTACTAGCACAGTATAACCAGTTCACTCTCCGTCGGCACCTTTCCATCTATTGGTTTCCGATTTTCCGCCATTATTTTGGCCGCCATTTTTATCGGCATATCGCCGATGAGTTTCGGAACGCTGCGATATCGTTAAGGCCATCGCACACACAAAGACCGGTATTCATAATCAGATCTTATTTCAAGACCGTCTTAAGTAATATCTTAAGACGGCTAATACGGCTCTGTGATTGGTTAATGACATCTTAAGATTGTACTTGAGATGGTCTTAAATACAAGAACCGATTATGAATACCGGCCAAAATTGCATAGACTGCATAAGCATAGCATAAGACCACTGTGGACCAATGAGCATCTTATGTAAATCAATATGGCGACTTTATGCTGGATGCTCATTGGTTTAGCGGTCTTATGTTACGCTTATGCTAAAGGGTGCATAACCATATGCACAAAGAAACAGATTGGTCTATTTCCTTATGCACATGCATATGGACCAATCAATTCTCTTATGTTTATGTTTATGCGCTATGCAAGTTTGTCTGGATTGACCTTAAGCTATGCAATTTTGTGTGCGATGGCCTTAAATGTGCACATACATATATATATACACATAAACTACTCGCACACAATGAGGTAAGCCAAGTGACGTAACTTTTTAAGCTTAAAAATAATAGAGACACACATATATCCACGATCGCGTATAGCGCGCGTACGATAAAGACCCATATGTTATATATGCGATATATGTTTCTTATACAATTTTATTAAAAAGTTGTGTTTATAAATCCATACAACGAGAGAGAGAGATGATGAGCTAGAAATGAGTTTATTCGTTAGTCGGCCTTGATGAAAAGGATGAGTATTCTCCGCGAGAAGAGCATATTAGTAGACTTACACACGTAAGACGGTGCTTTATTAGTATAGTTAATATTTAACAGAGATAACTCTGACGCGCGGCGACTGTGATAAAATATGTTCCTCGTAAACAGCGCATAGTATTGTAACGAACTGTGCGTTACGAGATAACGTGCCTATTAAATTAGTGACTTCTTAACGGGGACAGAGTGAAAAACCGCGGTATGATATTTCGATAAGTTTAATTTTCCATATCCTATATATCCTATATATACATATATATATATATATATATATATATATATATATATATACCATATCATTGGTAGTATGTCATAGCGGAATATAAATCTTGTAATAAATTTTAATTTTTGTGTTTTTATTATTGTAAAAAAAAAAGATATCTTTATCAGGCCATTTTAAACTTCATTTATTCGCGAAAAAATCCAAGGATTACAATTTGATATTCTGCAGATACGCGAAATCAACAACAATTATTCCCATCACTGCATACACCACACACACACACACACACACACACACACACACACGCACACACACACACTTTCTTGCAATTATGTGATGATAAAATAACACGGTAATGAAAAAGGAGAAACGAAAGATATAATGTTGTCTAACACTTGTTGCGATCTTGCTTTTTCCGCGATTCTTTTCCACAACACGCAACCACGCGTACGCTTGTTCAATTATTCTACGTAGAAAAATTTGAGACGTTGAAAAAAAATTGAAAATTACAAATACGCTTTTCTTTTTCAACTGCACACTCATTTTTAATACCAGTAACGCGAGTGAAAATATATAATATATAGGTATATCTCTAAAGCGACAATTGGAAGGTAATTGAGCGATTAGAGAGAATATAAAAATAAAGACAAGTGCTGGAATGACCGATATACTGCGCGTATATTTCGAAAGGACAAATATCTGTATAATTAAAGGAAACGGAAGAAACGATACGATAGAAGATACGATAGAATGGAAAAGAACATACCTAGCTATTTACCATAATAATGTACATACTTGCAAGCGCATGTTGTATGCGCGCAACGTGCGGAGGCAGGGGACCTGATTGGTTGATTGAGTGTTAAAGCGCGCGCCAATCGACCAATTGCTGGCCAATCGACCAAGTCAATTTTCCGTTTGAAATTTGCAGTTCTTCGCAGTCTACGTTGTGCCGTGCCGTGCGAATGGGGTGTGTTCGTTTTTACCAATTTTCATCCATTTTCCATGGTGTCGTGTAATCGCCGGAATGCTGTGTGAATACTTTATTCTTTCGTAAATCGTCGCGGATGAAATGTGTCGGTCGCGATAAAGTGTGTTTTTGATCCATTCGGTGCATCAAATGCGGAGAACACATCGAAAGGCGTTCAAAAGGTAAGACGACGAAGGGTAAGGTATAAGGGCGAAGGATTTACCTTGGAAACAATGCAGGTTTAATTTCAAAAGTTTTTCGAAAGTTCTTCACTGGCGATCGGGCGATTCTGATTCGGGATACGGATGAAAAAAAAGTGAAAAGAGTGAAATGCGTATGTGAAAATTCCTAACTCTAAACAAGGTCAATTTTTCAATCTCTATTGTCATTAAGCCCCATTAATTTCTCTGAATTTTTCTTTTTTTTTTTTTTTTTGCACTTTTTCAACACAGTAGGTATAATATCTACGTTTTTACGTATATTCTTAACGCATTTCACATTTTGTTTAACGGTACATTAACACACGGTACGATATACTATATAGATAAGCATCTGTTGTATCTTTTTTTGCTTATCAAGTCTAGTTTACCGAATGTATAAATTTATCGAGATGAAAAATATTCTATTCTTTCATTCGAAGAAAGAAACTCAATAATTTCAAACAATGAGTGAATAAATTTTGTAATATTAAGAAATTATTTTCTATCCGTATAATTATTTTGTGTAGGATAGTACATCATTTTAATTTTAATCTTAATAGTTTTCAAGACGATAAAGCTTTCTCATTGATAATGATAACTGCATGGTACTTGGCGCGATTGTTGATCCAGCAGGTGTACCACAAGGTTATATATAATTGTTGCTGAACATTGTTTATATTAGATTAAATCAAGTGTGTTTTTTTCATAGTTGAAATCAAATGTTAAGCATATTTGTGAAAAGGTAAAAACAATTTATTTAAACGAGGAATGTTTTTATATTAAAGGATATATAAATTAAACCGCTCATTAATTAAAATTTATTACACGTAATTTAAATGTGGAACGCAACGCGAAATAAAAGCAAGCTCCGTTACGTTTCTTTATAGCTTTTATCGTTTCCTAATCTACGATATAACTGACAATGAGAGAGAAATGTTTGCACAAAAGTAACTTGAAAACCTAGGAAAAAATTTTTCACAATTATATAATTTTCATATAATTATATAAAATATTTATATATGTTTTCTCTCTCTCTCTCAATTTTTTATTATTATTTTACTTGTTTATATGAACAGATCGATACAAGAGAAAGAAAACATATATGAACATAAAAATTTGTTTTTCGGAAAAAGAATAGAATAAAATCTTTTTCCGTTCAAGATTTTATTACCCAGAAAATCAATGTGAACATGATATATATGGAATAAATAGGTATTAAAAATGATAATCTAAAATCGATTGCTCAAGCATGCGGAGAACATTTAGGTCGACAAAAGAAAACGCTTCCAAGTTGCTATAGGTGCTCGCTATGTCTTCAATTTCTCAAATTTAAGGAAAGAATTATATTTCAACGCAATACGTAAAAATTTGATCGATCACCATTTTTATCAGCATTCTCAAGAATCTGCCGTTTTCTCATTCATCTCTTTTATCCTTTATATGTCAGGATCTAAAGTTTCTAAGGCGAAGGCTCGAGAGAATTCTCTCATGCATTTAATAATCATTCGTTCTTTTATAAGGAGAGTATTGGCTGCATCGGAATAATTGATCTCTATAGCCAGTGATCACTGATCAGTCTGATTATATGTTAAGTAATTACTGAGTTGATAAAATTCTGTGCAAACTGTGCTGATGTTTTGCAAGTAGAAGTAAAAAATATTACATATTACAAGGAGCGTTCGATAAGTAATACAACACATTCTTTTCTCATTCAAGGTTTGTTTTATTGCAGTTTTAAATATATCATATTTTTCCTCAATTCTTTGGCCTATTTTTCCACAAGAACATACAAGCTCTCACATCTATAGGTGGCGTAAGGTCATAGAATGTAGACTATGTTGAAAAATAGATTTTTGTAGCCAAAGAATATAGTGAAAAATATACAAATAACAAAACAAACCTTGAATTAAAAAATGTGTTGCGTTACTTGCGCGCGCGCGCACACATATTGTTGCACATAGGTACATATATATTTTTCATGTTATTGTAGTATAGGTATATTCTTATAGTATACACAATAATATAGAAGCAGTTTCATTAGATGTGATATTTTTCGAAATTGTGCGTTTAGTCCGTGAGTAAGTCGAGACATTATTTCGTTCACATTCACATTACATGTATGCGTGGCATTTCGCAGGAGCTAGATGAATATTTCAGACTAATATGCCGCGGGCTCGATCAAGTCGACAGACAGATATCGACAGTCGTACGCGAATCCGACAAAGGGTTGACGGTTCTATTCGGCAAAATTTTCGTGCTAGCGACTGACGAAAATAAATAACGGATGAATGCAGATGCGCGTACCTATCTGCTGCATTGACTCAAGCTTTTGCGATTTTAAATGCACGTCAAACATATGTACATATTATAAATATAAATTAAAACTCATTCTAATGATTAGTATTGTTGTTCTCTTTGTAAAAATTGTCATGCGGATATAGATGATGCAAATGCCCTATTGCATTATTATTTCGGTGGAATCACTTTGAGTTTGGGAGACATCCGCGTTTGTACGAAAGCCCGCCATCAAATAATCTATTATTGCGCGTATCAATATTCGAATATGGAAATGGGCAAAGCAATGATTTTAAGCTAATGAAGAGAGAGAGAGAGAGAGAGAGAGAGAGAGAGAAAGAGAGAGAGAGAGAGAGAGAAAAGGGGGCGAATGGGAGGATTAAACTTCATGGGTCCAAAGTGCTCAGATTGTATCGATAATATACATAATTTCTCATAAACTGTAATTGTCTTTAGTCATTTTTAATTTAAAAATTTGTGTACAAAATATTGTTTCATTAAATGATGATTAATCGAAATAAAAGTTGTATCGCTTATATTTGTTATATAGTACCTATATATGTTTCTATATTGGAAAATATATATAATCCTCGACATATGTACTTTTCATGTTAAATTTGTTAATGAAAAATAAATAAATGTCTGTTTTAGTTTACATTTGTGAACTAAGAGCTTTCATTGAGAGGAACAAGTATCTCCCCATCTCCCTCCTCTCTCTCTCTCTCTCTCTCTCTCACTGTCTTTCTGTTTTATATAATGGCGGATGTTGAAATAAAATATACATGTATGAAAAACACGCTTTTGAAATCTAATTAAATAAAATGACGATAAAAAACAGATAATTATCTAAAATAAAATATTCTATTCTAGTCTCAAAACTTTAATTTCAAGACACCTAGTGAAATATCTTTTTAATAAACTAGATTAAACTACCGTTTATCTTTTATCTTCGAGAAAATATATCTCAAAGTATCGTGCAAATCGATCTTTAATTACCCTAACTCGATCGTTATAACATTGTGCTACACTGTATGTACATTTTCAGCTCTTTTTTCCAATCAGATGTTTCAAACAAATTCCAAGTATATATGAAAATGAATATTTGTTGTCCTGGATGGTTTTTCGTTTTATTTTGTTATTTATTCGCATATCGATTGATTTGTTTTATTTTATTTTATTACAGAATATTTATTAAAATCTTCGTGTACTCGTATGTACATCGCGGTCATACGAGAGACATTTCTCACTTCTATATATCGACTTTTATCTGAAATTGGATATTTCAATATGCGCATAAATGAAAGAATCTAATTTATTTTAATTAAAATGTCATTTATAGAAAAATGTCGAAGAGTCTTGAAAAAAATATCGAATTTTATTTTAAAAGGAAAAATAAAATATATAAAGGTAGTAAAATATATCGATCGATATATTTTATACGTAGCAAGCATTCTTGAAAAATTCTTTTCCACCAGGAGAGGCATGGCAAAGGGGTATCTCGTAATACTCACAATCAGTAGCAGCTGATGGTTTCTTCAATGTTCCGCGCAGACATATCCGATGCGAGACGCAATATGATATCGCTATCACTTGTCGGAAAGTAAGTTTACCTATCTATATCTTTCTACCAAAATTTCATTGGATATCATATTTTGCCTTACTTGTCGAGATATGAAAG
The DNA here is from genome assembly GCF_030848795.1 of Temnothorax nylanderi. NCBI lineage: Eukaryota > Metazoa > Arthropoda > Insecta > Hymenoptera > Formicidae > Temnothorax > Temnothorax nylanderi. Next base: position 206,799 of record NW_027249327.1, on the reverse strand, counting down.
TGACATTTGAGCCCCTCGAGCTTGCCATTTGAACAAAAATTATATTGCGATTGAGTACAATATGTATTATACAATATATATTACTATATATAGGTACATAATTAATATATAATGAGACGCTACCGTTCCTATTCGAAAGACGGCAATTCTTTTACGTTTCTCTTTTTCTCCAAAGCCATTCCTTTTACATTTTACGTTCCGTCGACTGCTCCGCCGTTATCGATGATCCTGATATAATTGCGAAGGTGAGACGAGGAGAAAGCTATAGAGAGAAGCAGGTTGCAAATTTCCGATAGGATAAAAGAGATTTAAATAGAGAGAGAAATCTTTTTTATCTGCTGCTCCTCGACGTGGGATGACGGGGGTGACGATTCCGACAACCCCGTTGACTATCACGCCGCGCCGGCCGTGGCGACGATGCTCCGCGCGAAGGGGCGGTGGAACGTGCGGATCGAGGTGGAGAGACTGGAGAGGAGTCGCGAACGGTGGCGCATGCTCGTCCATATTCGTTCCTTGTCCTGTATACTCGCTCCTGTGATAGCAGCTCAGTCTCAGTCGTCATCGTCGACCATCGTCGACCACTATAGGCACCGCGGCCCTAGAAATCCATATCGGAGTGTGAGACCGCGCGCGAACGCAGCACTCTTTGGTTAAAATTGGTACAAATTATATTTTGCATCGGTGCTTTACAAAGGATACGTTACAAAAGAAATTGGATGGTGAAATTCGATTTTCTTCTACAAGATTCTTTACGTATCTCGTTTTACACTGATGTTGAGAAAAAAAAGTTGTCAACTTGACTAAATGCATTCACCTGATTTTACTATTTTTTTTATTGAAATTTTCAAGTATTTAAATTAAATACGACATATTAAATCCAACATGACCTAATTTGACTCGAACACTTGAAAATTTCAATCAAAAAAATATGGTAATTGGTTGAAGGAATTTAAAAGTCAAGTTTACAACTTTTTTTTCTCAGTATGTATGTCGCACCCCGAAAAGAACACTGTCGCGACTCAAAAATATACAATTTTTACAAGAGATGGGAAAAACAAATTTAATTGAATTTCTTTTAATTGTGAATCAACTATGACGCACATACAATTACGACATTTTGTTATAATGAAACTTACAGTTTCTTGAAGAGGTCTGCTGTGATTCACTTGTCAATTAATTCACTTTAGACACAACATCACGGTACTATTTATCCAGGAAACCACACATGACCGGTTCGAAAAAAAAACCAACGACATTTCTGCCCCGCGCAGCGAATTTCACATATAGACTTGTGACGGCATGTAAGGCATACGTCACTTTAGTGCTGGTCTACAACCTTGCTTTAAAGGATATTTAAGCTCTAAGCCGTAAGAAATTGACCAATCGCAATAAAATGAAAAGAGAATACTCGACTGTAATTGGTCAATTTCTTACAGCTTAGAGCTTAAATACCCTTTAAAGCAAGGTTGTATAGACCAGCACTTGGGCATACTTTTTATGGGCTTAACTAAAAATCGAAATTTTTTAAATTGTGACGGTATTCTTCTTGGGCTGTGATATGTACACACATATATAGACTCGTCTCATATCCGTCTAATTTATTTCAATATCAACTTGTAACAATTGTATCTAAGAACTTGCACAAATATGTACCGGTTGATCTAATTGTGTCAGATATGGTATTGAAATAAATTATAAACGAATATATAGACAGAGTAGCCCGCGATAAACCGTATTTTACGTATTTGCGTTGTGGCGAATTTTCTTTTGCGTCGGTTGAGTCAGCTTTTTTTCTCAAGAACTTGTTTAAAAGCGGTGCTACAACTTTTGACTTTTAAGTTCTGATGAAAAATTAAGAGTTTAAAAATGTTTAAAAGTGCAAATTTAAGAGGGTAAGCGAACAACGATATTGTAGATCGGTATTATAAAAATTGAAAATATATTATAATATAATTGTGCCAACTGGTCTGGTGTGGACGCGCAGCTGCCGTAGAACGTAAAACCGATTTGTCGCGTGTCGCCATGCCAAAGCAGTCGAGGATCGGTACCTATATAGTGACGGCTCGTTCCGGTTCCCCGGAACCGGAACACGTGTCGCCGCTCCGCGCCGCGCCGCGCCGGCTGGTATAGTAGTATAGTCGCGTGTGTCATCATTAACCGACAAACGCGACGACGATATGATATTACTCGGTATTAGAAGAGAATTCGTTTTCAAGAAAGAGAACGTGCTTATACGTATAATGTAAAATGTATGTGTGTGGTAAAATATAACTTGTGACACTTGTCTTGGTTGGAAATAGCGTGAGAAACCTCTATAATGGCAAAAATACATAATATGTATATATAATTCTTATAAAATCATCTATATATCGTAGTATTGTGACGCTATTACACACATTGCGTTTATACAAGTAGGGGAGACCGCGGGGCTCGTTGGCACGAGAGGCAAGTTGGCAATGTGTTCCGTTTATGTATTTATAGCGAAAGAAATAATGGAAAAGTTATCACAAAATATCTCTTTTATGATATAGGTATACTTTTCCCAAAGTTTTATTTAAATCAAAAAAGTATTACGTTAGAAAAAGAGAAAACTCTAATTCAAGAGGTGCGGGCAAGTAAATTTTCCGAGTGTTTCAAAATATCGTATTAATGCTCTTCAGCTTGAGAAGTAACGTCAAAGTGACGTATTATTAGTTGAGAGAAAAGTTTCCGTTACTAATACGACGTGTCATTTTGAGGAACAACGGTAATTTATTGTAAGAAAACGACTGAAATCAAACGCGCATGTAGGGATGGGATATGTTGGCTCATATCAAGGCATGCTTAGCTTGACTGGCGTTGCCGCGCGCGCACAGTACTGTTTAATCGTGAAAATTAATTGTTGAAAAACTCAAATGCCGAAATTGTGAAAACGGTGCCAACGAGCCCCACGCGCGGTCTCCCCTTACGTGCAATGATACAATTACGTTGGACAATTCAGACAGTTATTGTCGCTTTAATAATAAACGTTATATAATACGCATAAAAAATTAACTCCTTAGCGATAATCGTCGCTGTGCAACGGACGATAAAGATTAGATGATAAAGAATATATAAAGATATCGCGAGCGATTGTCTTGGCGGATGGTTAAGATTCGCACGTATACTCTCTTTAGCTACGGTCTCTTTTTTCCCTTCCCTACCCTCTTCTCTCAGGCAATAAGGGAATTCGCCTCCATGCGCGCATTAGTAATCGCTTTTAAATTAGCAATCCGGAACTCATTCCCAGAGTACTAAGTAACGCGTCTCTCGCAAAGATTACGGAAGCTGGGTACATCGTTTCGAAGATTAGGAAGGAGCGCGCGTCCTTATTATCGAAGATAAAACTGCGAGATCAACGATTCGTGGATAAGTAAAATATAGTTTCTTTGAAATGCGAATTAAGTACAAATAATATTTACGTTTTATTACGATCAAAAATTTGACGAAAACACAAGAGTTGTTTCCTTTTAACTTGTTTGAAGCAGCAATTTCTCCAACAGCGAGCGACGCTTACTTACGCAGCTATAGGAGATGTAAACTGTGCAAACCTTAGCTATAGCCACACTTTATTTCGAGTCCTTAATTCGCCACACTCCGGTGGCGTGAAACCGCTTGATTTTGTCGCTTTGTATTATTTTCATTCCAATTAATATTTTTAACCTTGCTGTAATGTAGAAATAAATACAGAATCTGAATGAGATGTTTATGATTAAATCAGGTCAAGAAAATTAATCAAGTTTAAACGGAACTTGAGAATAAAGAAAGTAGAAAATTATGTTGTTATATGAAACCTAGAAAATGGAAAAATGTTTAGCGGTCGACAGTGGACCGCGGAGTGTGGCGAGCTAGGATCACTTTAGTGAAGAGAGAAAGAAATGAATAGGGGCTAGCAAAAAACAAAAAACAAAAGAAATACAAAATTCCTAAAATATTCGAAACTTTCAAAATTTAACGATTCGATAAGTTTCATTAACGATAACCATGTTTTATTGTTAACGTCTTTCCTTTTTCGTTTTTTCTTTTTTTTTTCCCTTTCGAATTAATATATTTTTTAAAAATATTTTTCGAAAAAACGAAAAGAAAGTAGAAATATTCACAATTGGGGAGATCGATACTCGAATCTATATCGAAAAAACATTTACGGTGCAGTTTAAATGAATATATGCGCGTATATAAATTTATAAACGATATGCTCATATTTTCCATGTGGCTCCGCATATACAAGGGTGGAAAAGGGTGAAAGAACCAAAATGATGAAAGAGAGTAAAAGAATGAAATTGCGAACGAATAAAACTTGGACATTGATTCGATAAACGAAGGAATTCTCTCGAGAAATCCCGCCGAAAGAGAATCCAGCTTTCGTAAATTAAAACTTGAGCGCTCGCAAAGCTTTTTACGATGACATTGATTTGCTGGTTCCGTCTGCAGTTAATTAATTAATAATCACACTAAAGACAACTTGATTCCGCGTTTACGTTACGCACCTCGTACGTGTAATAGCGTGTGAAAATCATTGGTGCATCATAAACGGTACAACATCGGTTACAATGTCGTCATACATGAAAAAAACTAGATAAATCGTACTCGGTTGCCAAGTTGTATTATTATAAATCATGATTATATATTATTGCGTTGTTACATATTAACGTTTATGACGATTATGACTGATTATAGTGGATGATTCGTATAATATATAATAAGAAAGAATATATTATATACTAAAAAGGAGTATAGAACAATAATCGTGTGAAAGTTTAATAACCAGAGTTTGGAATATTTGTCCTGTGCCTCCAGGATCACCATCTTGAAGCACCGCCGCGAGAGGGGTGCTTTCCCCGAATAATGGGAGAATGCGAGTTGCCGCAGCTTCCAACACACGGTGACTTGCGTCTGTAGGAATGACTATTACATTACTATTAACGGTCGATATTATTGATTTCGAGTATCCAAGAGCTTCGTCTAATAGTTCCAAAGTGGCATATTCGTGAACCAAGAGCCTCGTGATGGATGATCCGTTTGGATAGCAACCGTTTGACAGTCGATCCGAGCACGCATCTCGTACTTCAAAGCGTACGCGAATTGAGAAATTGCCAAGGAGTCGAGTCGCGATATTCCGTCCGAATATATATACGATTCAATATAATCTTTAGGTGAATGAAATGAAATGAAAAGATCAAGTACGTGACTGCTTTTCGTCATAGTGTCGTTATTTCCAATTATTTCTCAAGTTGATTCAAATATTTCGGAAAATCTTTAGAAAATTTTCCTCAGGAATCTCATATCGTAATTTTCTCTTTCTCACAGAGTGTATTCCTCACGAAAGAACTTTATCCTCCACGGTGTATGCGAAGAGGATAATTACATGTCAGAAAGAAGAAAACACCTTGACTCTCGGTTTATCTTTCAAAGATTAAGCGTATGCCGCGGCGGATAAAGAAACTGGTGATTAATGGTGATTAATTTATCAATGGTATCTACTGGTAAACCAACATGGACAACCAAAATTCGCAGCCGACGTCGAGTCAAGAGAACGCGACACTGAAACGTTAATGAGATATAATCCTTCTAATTAAGAGTACCCCCCTAATTAAGCAGAACATATCTCAATTTAGAATTAGGCGCACACTTATTGATGTTTCGCTTAACCAAGACTTATCGCTTATCATGTTCAACGAGTTTCCAGTGATTTTATCTAATGGAAATTTGTCGTTTCTCGAATCCATAATCTTAATCTCTTTTAAATTTACTATACTTTTAGTAAGCTAGAATGTGAAAAGAAATCCCAAGACAAATTTAATTTTGACGAAATTAAAAGAATGAAAGATGTAATTGATATGTTTATATACCGGCAAAGATTCAATATCTTGAATACTCTTTTTTTTTTGTAGTTATTCAAAACAACGAAAACTTGTATTAGACTTGTTGTCTTTTATTTGTAGTCTATTACGAGAGAGAGAGAGAGAGAGAGAGAGAGAGAGAGAGAGAGAGAGAGAGAGAGAGAGAGAGAGAAAATAAATAGATATAGAATTATGTACGTATACGGTTTACTCTATAGCAACTCGTGAAAAGGTTTTGCCGTCGTCCATCTATTATACTCTGGAAAACAGTTTCAACAATATTAAACTCTCGATGAACTTGGTAAGAAAAAGATGTGTTGCGTCTTCTTCTTGGACTTTTCGACGTTATATACGCGACAAGTACCGCGCTCGATATAACATTCGAAACGCGCGTTTTGTGCGAAAATTTCTTTTGAGAAATTCGCAACGAGCACGTGTATAGCGTGGATTTCGAACATGTACTACAATTTACAAAACAATGTATGAAGCAATGACCGACAAAATATTTCGCCAACAATCACATTTAGCATCCCATACAGCACACTTGTCCAAAAGCGGGACATGAGACGTCCAAGAGACGGTGCTGTCTGGGATCCTACTCATTTTCGTCCATTTATCGTGCTAAAAAAAATCGTGTGTATTCTTAAATCTATATATATATATATACACACACACACACACACACACAATTTAAAGAGTATACACCGCGATTTCTTGAAATCTAGAAAGTGGTCCGAAAATTTTCAAGTAAAATGAAAATTTTTATATTAATCTTTGAAATACAATTATAGTTACGTGTCGTTGATCGTATCTTAGCTTTTTATTGGTCTATCAATATCGCAAGATTGTACATTAGAGAGTCTTTACCACTCCTGTTGATAAATAAATACGTATATAACCAAGTATATATACTACACATACGTGTGTAAATGGATGTATAATGGTGTGTATAAAGATGTATTTATTCGCACTTTCTGCCTAAACTTTTTCTTTAAGCGCAAATTTTTGTCACGATAAAAACATTTTGAGGTATTACAATATTACAGAATTTTAGAGGAATTCTTTCTTTCCGTTTCCTAGATACACTCAGATAGATCTTCTCGAATCCGAGATATCTCAGTGAGAAGAATAACGCTCTACGAGGGTTCGACGAGGGTGATCGGACATGGCCTTGTTCCCTACGAACGGCACAAAGCCGCTGGTCGGCGGCAATTACGTGTTGAATGTTTTGAACTACATTAATGAACTAAACGAGTCGCTCAGCGCCGAGCAGCTCAAGTGTATCGAACGTGAATATCAGGAACGCGAAAACCAGAAGCAGGAACAGCAAGAATGTCAAGTAAGCTGGGACACCATACTGTGCTGGCCCCGGACGCTTTCCGGCACCTTGGCTACTATCCCCTGCTTCGACGAGCTCAACGGAATACCTTACGACAACACTCGTGAGTACGCGTTTTATTTACAATGTTTATCATCTTTACCAAGTTTATAATCGGCAGCAAATAAACGAAGCACATTTAATAGCAAAATATCCATCTCTAATTCTATTCTAGAAATAGCGACCGTGGCTTGATTAATACACTAACGTTAGAAACAAACTGGAAAAACTGCCAAGTTACGAGAAAACGTTTCTCGCTAGTACGAGTAAGCGATATATACCCGATTGTTCGCAAATAAAAATAAAATTAAAAATTTATTTGAATCGTGCTATGTACACTGTCTTGATGAGATCTCGTGTTTGTACACTCTACCGGCAGGAATGCCTGGACATAATACATATACATGTACATATATGTCATATACATATCAAAATGTCCAGGCATTCCTGGACGGTCAGTGTACATACGAGACGAATCGCGTTTTCATCATGATTCAAAAGGTACGACATCAAGTCGAGAACCGATATAGTTTATTTAAATGGAACTCTCATTATAAATTTGTCAAAACCGATAATATCGATTTATTTTATCCATGTTTAAATGCAGATTTATGTGTAATCGAACGTGTTACACAATTTAATTCCACAGACGGCATTTTGTTAAAATTTCCGAGAATATCGCTGACAATGTTGAACCTATGTTTAGATGACGGATTATGATCTTGTTCTTGTTACGATAGAGCTCAGCTCTCTCAATTTGATCCAAGCTCATCGGTAAGTCAGCTAAAACAGCAGAGAGAGAGAGAGAGAGAGAGAGGGAGGAAAGAAGAATTTGCAATAATCTCAATCCAGATTGGGTCGAAAGATCCCTCCTATTGGCAAAGTTTAACTCAATTAAAGTTTTCGAAGCCGAAAAAGTATTATTTTTATTCTATATCAATATATCTTATATAACGTGACTATAACACACACACACACACACACACACACACATTATATATAACGTGACTTGAATAAACCACGAAATAGGGTAACAAAATTCTCTTTTCATAATACATAGTGTAAAATCTATTATAGAAATAAGATGGGAATATTCTACTCGTTTATTTACAAATGTTTTACACTTTTTCTTTTATTTTTTAAATTTAAAACTTTTTTATTTAAAGATTAAAATTTATACGTGTGTTTAGACTTGAAAATTTTCTTATAAAACACCAAGTATTTATAGTTGTAAGTAATAAAAGTGTTAAACGTACGTTTTCTTGATCGCTATCGAGTCATAAATTTCCGCATTTTTCATCATTATCCTTTGACTTTAGATTGTTTTGAGACTTTTAACAGATATCTTTTTAACGCTCGTTTAGCCGCAGTTATCTGGATAGTTATCTGGAAAAGCATGACCGAAAATAAAAAAAGGGATAGAAAGGGAGTCATCACCGTACGACATTCGTAAAATACAAAAGTTCTTCTCTTCTCTCATTCTCTTGCATACGAGCCGGATACAGCGATTGAAAAGAGAAAATTAAGGTCGATAGCGACACGGTCAAAACTCGAGACAAAGTTTTAATTTGATTTTGGCTTTAACCAATCAAGCGAGAGCGATCTAAAGTTTGCCGCTTTTGAGATTGATCCCTTAAACTAGTAAACGATGGAATTTTATCGATCTCGCGCGCACGTGATCTTTTTAATATCTATTTAATATGTGTATAATAATCTATTTAAGCAAAATTTAAGTCAAACAGATATATATTTCAAAGAACCAACTATACACTTTTGCTTTGTCTGTCTGAATATCTTATCCAACTAGCATAATTTTAATTACCAAAAAAATACATTTAAATTATAATTATTTATCCAAACTAAAATAATTTGGTCTAATGGTGCAATATAGTATGCCTTCTAGACTACAATAGATTATTCCCAAAAATGACAAAAGAGAGCAGATTACTTTACTAATGACGGATAATAACCTATCAGGATGATCAAGTTGTGCTCTCGATTTATTCTTCGTTTAATAAAGATTGTAAGAGTCGAATAATAAATACTGTGTGAACACAAATCGTGGAGATCAGATGTATACATAATATAATAGAAATTCACAAAAATTCTGGAAATATCGATTTCCTATTAAAGTGTTGGCTTACAAGCGTGTTGTTTATTTTCTCTTTGAGTGTAAACTTGGAAAGCTGTATAGCTGTATCTAGATCAATCTATTCTCGATACGTGATCTCGCGTGAGTACACGTAAGTACTGCACCTGGCGCTATGCATATATCTGACTTTCGCTGAAACTGTTAAAACTCTTTCTATCCCATCTTCAAGTTTATTCGACGACAACACGACCGATACATAAAAGATTAGAACAAGCAAGGGGGATAAGAAGCGATGCTTCGAAAGATGTAAGGAAATTTTTTTTAATTTTCATTTTATCGAAACTTTATGGTATACACTGTATACGGAATGTCAAGCAACAAATGTATCTGCGCGATACAATATTTTTTAATTGTAATCCCCGAAGAATTGTTTCTCAACGCGTAAAATGGTGCAATATAGTGCCTTCTCGACTAGACAATAGATTATTCCCAAAAATAACAAAAGGGAGCAGAAACTGCAACTATCTCTATTTTTTTCAAGTTTCAGATTAATATTAAAATTAAATCATATATTATCTATACTTGATTCGTTATCTTTAATCTCTATATCATTATCTGTCGTCATCTAGCTAATAATTTTCAACTTTTTCAAGCTTTTATTAACAAGGGCAGATTAAAATAAAAAACTACTAATAAAATTGGATAATCGATAAATGACGAGGCATTCACGATGGTAAATAGGTGCGTTTCGGCTAAGAAGCAATTATAAACATTTGAATGAGACGAAACACGAAACGACGAAGCTTATCGCGATACTTGGGGGATGTAAAGGTCCACAATACTGACAATGATCAACATGTGTCGCATCTCGTAAAGAAAAGTCTGTGGATGATACGGCCGATATATGTATATAGCGAACAACAGAGGGAGGATATATTCATAAAGCAGTGGTCACGCGCGCTCGTATACACCGCGACTTTAGGGGAATATCAAATTATCGATGCTAGATTGGACTAAACGTATATTATAATATTGTCGCATCGGGAACGAATTTATCGTATTTATCGGCCTAAACAGTTATATTTATAACATTAATCTTCGGAGAAGCTCGAATTGTATGTGCAATTGTGGTGCTCTATATATAATTTAAATACAATATATATAAAATTTACTTTGACGTTATACTTAATAATTCCAACTTTGATATTTATTAATAATTATATAATATTTATATTGAGGTTTATTAATAATTACATAATGTTTATGTTCGCAAGATCTAATTTTTTATCAACATATAATATACATATATATGTATATCCAACCGAATCAAAATCTTTTCATTTATCGTTACCGCTTTATATTCTAGATATTTTTTAAAACATGCCGATTTTGCAAAAAATCTCCGTTGAAGATCCTTGTAGAGAGTTACTCTAGAACAATTGCAATTCCGCACTGATTAAAGCAAAGAAGCTTTTTCTCCTTTTGCATGGTAATGAACGGAACTTTGCCAATTAGGTGCCCTAACAATGTTTTGTACAGTCTTGTAAAATTTCCAAGATGGAAACGTCAATTATTTTCTGTACAGAGTCTTTTAAAATATTGATAAGCATCCTTTTTCAAGAATATTAATAAAACAAACGGAACGAAGAAAATGAGAGAAAGAAAAGAAAAAAATGGAAAAAAGAAAGTAGGAGAAGACTGATAAAGTGCAGAAAAAGAGAGAAAAGGGTGAAACGGAGAAAGTATAATATATAATAAAACATTAAAACATTGGAAAATGGAGGAAGAAAAAGAGAGATGGAAAGAAAATAATGGGAAATAATAGAAAATAATGGAAAAATAATGAAAATAAATCGTACGAAAAAAGATTAAAAATCTTATAGATTTTATTTTTTATCAGATATTTATTAAAGAATTTAATACAAATTTCAATACGAATTAAACTTTTATTTGCCATTCTCTTTGAAATACGATTCCTGCTAATTCGTTTGATCATCAACGCATCAACCAACGGCCGAGAGAGCTATAATAGTATAGAATTGCGAGACATATATATTTAAAATAATCGCAGACTTGGAATATTTACACAATGCTCGTGTCTCATATTCATCTTTCTTTCTTTACTTGATTAATTTATCTCACGCGTGTTAATGTTCTAATAAGCAATCTAAAGCAAGTTTCCAAAAGCAAGTTTTAAATTAAGATGATAGCCGAGAGGGTATAATACTCGAAAAAGTATTATAGAAAGTGGCTTTTGTGTTAGTTCAAGTGTTGATGGTTCCAAATGGTTAGGTCACGAATAATTATTGCGTCAAAGCGGAACAAGGCTTCAAAGTACCGGACAAAGGAACAAAGAGCATACTCGGCAACATCAGTACTCACCGCGCAGTTCTCCAAGGGAAATAAACGGGAACAGCAACTCGGGGCATTTGCACAAAAGCTGAATTAAGGGTACATTTCTCACTATGCAAAGTTCCACGCAAAAGCGAAATTAAACGAGCTTACGCAAGCAAACATATTGAAGAAGTCTGTTTTATTTAACTTTTAATAAAAGGTAATTATATAATGCCGTTAGTGACACATATTCCCAATATCATAAATTTCAAATATATACGTACATATATGGATATATAAAGTTAACATTAATTAAATTTATTACTATTAATTGAAGTTTAATCCGAGATTCGCCATCACTCTTTAAGATGATGCAAAAAATATATGTAAATTGCGAAATAAAGAAACCAAGTATAAAGAATAAAGTTACGTATAAAATGTAGGGGAACTGTGCCTAATATCGCCCTTGTTCCTAATTCCGACACCTGTTACATGTTGCATTCTGTCAGTAAGCAGTGGAAGTTGTTGAACAACGTTCTTTTAGACGACCTCCTTTTGTTTTATTTCAGTCAGAACTATGATATAAAAAGTAGCAGTTTATAGTGTCAACCCACGAGGTTTCGAAATTTCGCAAGAGGTATCTTCCGTTATTTATACAGCAAAAAAGATATGCACCAAGAACGAATTTCTGCAATTATGAGAACATATGTGATATTGTGTCTAATTTTATTCCTAAATAGATTAGAGATATTTGTTGCTAATTTCCATTATTGTGATGCTTTAATCGGTTATGTTTCTTCCTTGTAGTATTCCTAATTCTGCCCTCTAGGAATGTTCATTATACCACCCATTTTTCCTAACTGGTCTATCTCTAATACCTCTGACGATCGCCCTCAGTCTCCCGTCCAATGAGTAACAAGATCCTTTTCCGAGAGTAAATCGGCCAGGCGGGATGCTGACCGCATTAATAGTCCGTGAAACCCCATGGGCTTTCTTAATCGTTAAAAGCGGATATCTTTACCAACCCTATTTTGAGTTGTTTCTATTTCCAGCATATATTGTATGTCATAATTGTATTTTTAATACAAATATGTAAGGGTGCGATACTAGGAATACCTTTGTTATGTTGTCAAATGCTACTTTTTTTGTTTTCTTTTTTAGAAAAGATAGTCAAAGTAAATTTTCAACACATTTATGCCATGGAGATCATATTACGATAATCCTAGAATAAAATGATTTAGTTATATTCTTATAGGAGTTTTCAGTCAAAATTTTGGTTTTTAAAAATAGGGTACACTAGGGGGTATATTAGGTACAATCCCTCTATTTTTGATCATTTTGTTGTGAGAGCGAATCTTTTTTAACAATTTATTCAGATTGTAATAAATATATAATTTATATTCATGCACAGTTTATAATTATATGACAATTTATACGTAAATCATACGAACGTTACGCAAAATTATACGCACGAGTCTTTTGCATTTTATTTGAGTAATTTGCAATTTACATTCACATAGTATGGGATCATCCTGTAATCTCAAACGATTACGATTTACAATTATATGACTGTCTTTTTTTAATCCCTTTAATCCCCTTAATTTGAATAATATTTATATTATAAATAATATTCATAATTTAAATAATTCATATATTTCGTTGTATGTCCGAGCGTATTAAGTTTGAAAGCACGAATTGGAAACCTGTATTTGTGCAAAGAATACGTTACTTTTTTTTTTTACTAAAATTGGGAATATACGGATTGAAAAATTTTACGATCGACGATCGTAAATTATGTACCGTATACTTATTGAACGTGTTTACATTTTGTCGCGAGCGATCGCGGTCAATCGAAAATCGATTTGATGCGACCACGACTAGAAATGGAAAATTCACGCTGGGAAAATTCGGAACGAAAACGTATGGAATGTAACTCTGATGACTCAAAAATCCGTAACTCTCAATTTTCGTCGTGACAAAGTCAAACGAGCGAGCGAGAGAGAGAGAGAGAGAGAGAGAGAGAGAGAGAGAGAGAGAGAGAGAGAGAGAGAGAGAGAGAAGAAGAAGAAGAAGTAGTTTGTGTCGATTCTCGTGACGTAATTCGCGCGAGATGCCACTCGACAACGGTAATATTGTTTTATGCGTTTTCCTTTGATATGTACCTTCTAATATCTATTATCATTTGAATCTGCGAATATTTATTATCATTTTGTACCTTCGCGTCTAAAATTACGTACCTTCTCAGCTCGAATGCGTCGCATATCTAGATTTCGGCATGTCGTCATTGCCGTCTGAGAAATCTTTCTTTTCGATTGATCAATCGAAACTTTTCTTTTCGAATGATTTAATATCGCGTAACTTCTGATTGATTTTTTAACCCTGATGATCGATATTTAACTATAATATTCATGTACGGTATATAATCCTTACGACACGGTACACAACTAGATACTTGCATGATATTAAACATTATTTTATTTAAAACACGTTTTTGTCGGGCAATATCTAAGCGTGTTGATTTGATTCCGAGTTGAGAGTTAACATTTCAATTATTTTCTTAATAATAAGAAAAAAACTCTTTTTTTTGTTAGAAGAAACAAAAGAATTTATATGTTAGTTTTCGACCAACTACACACACGAATGTGAAAATATTCGTGTAAAATAAAAGATTAAACGTATGTCACTTTATGATTCTGGTGGATTGTCAGAAATGTAATTTAATAATTGATTTATATGTGGATCGCAAAAGGGTTGGTCTCTACTGCACTGCCGTCGCTCGTGGTCGGTCGAAAAGAGCAACTGATTGTGAGAACCGCCGGAGGTTGTTTTAAAGGTCTCTCTCTCTCTCTCCCCCCTCTCTCCCCCTCTCTGATGCCGATATAGAAAGAGGCACTCAAACCTCTGCTTCGAGTTAAATTAATTAAAACACGGCGCTTTCTCGCGGTTTACGAAATCATTCGTGAGAACGAGACTGTATATCCTTCTCTCTCTCTCTCTCTCTCTCTCTCTCTCTCTCTCTCTCTCTCTCTATCATATATTGTTATTATTATATAATAAGGCTTGAAAAGGCATGAGAGAACGATTGAGGATGTTTTTTCATTTTACATCGGAACTCAATATAAATGGTCACAGAGGAGCATTCGTTCACGGATGGTTCGATTCGAGCATCGGTATTATACACATATAGGCCCGTAACGCGTCCTTTACGATGTCTATCCGCTGACGTGGCCTTTTGCTTCTGTCAGGCAATTTGCACCAGAAATCGAATCACATGCGCGTGAAAAAGTTCGGAAACATTTATTCGGAGATATTATATTTTTCACAATGCGGTTAACATTGTGAAACGCGCGCGAGAGGTTTATTTTTCCTCTCTGTATTATACAATTGTCCAACGATACAAATATTAATAATTAATTACTTTTGATACTAATCTTGTAATGACTGCCAAATAAATTGTCGTAATATTATATTTGTCGTATAATATTACATCTTTCAACGAAAGGAATAAAATACGGATATAAATAAAATTATTTACTTTTTATAACGATTACTGGAATTATTCGGTCGGCATAGTATTTTCTCGTAGATTAATAATATGCGAATTGTTCAAAAATCATCAATAATCGGCATCGCTATTATCATTCTTCTCCATGATCTTGTAATCGCCATCGTTACGCTTTTGTAAAAAGAAAAGTCTGTAAGGTAAATGTACCAATGCCGAGACACTTGAGACCTATATGTTTGGACACCTTTATCATTTTAGTTTTTAATCAAGTATAACGCGAATTAAAATCAGAGATAAAAATATAATACAAGAAAAATATTCTTATCTTTGATTCTTTGATTTTAATTCGCGTTTCAACTTTCAACTTGATTAAGGACTAAAATGATAAAAATGTTCAGACATATAGGTATACATGTCCAGACTGTGTCCAGGCATTGGTATACATTTACCTTATTTGCCAGCTTTGGAAAATGCATTGATTCAGAATAATTCATTTAAGCTCGTACTTTCCTCCTCTTCCTTTCTCCTTCCCGTTAATTAGTTGGTCGTGTTTCCCAATTAATCAATTTCGACAACGTGGTAATTAATTGTCACATCCTGCATGCGATGTCATGTTTAACATACAAATGCAACACACGTATATGCAAAATCAAGTATATGTATTAGCAAATACATAAATGGCCATGTTTGTTGAAAGACTTGCGAATGTTTATCTCTATAATATTTACTTTGAACTTTTCTTCCTTTCATCGTCATATAGTTTATATAATTATAGTTTAATTATAAAAAAAAATCAAGTACAGAGGCGTTTCAAAATGTCACACGTTTAGTGTTTACCGAGAAACGCATTGTGTTATTAACGTTTCGCCGTTAAATTATTTTTTCCTCGATGCATGGTACGAAATTTACCCAATCTAAAAATAAAAATAAAAATCTTTTTTAATAGCATGTAAATATAGAAATAACATTTAAATGTTACATTTATCAATTGTACGATTATTATTCTCTTTTATTATAGTTTCTTAAAAGCCTATATTCTTTAACTAGGTTATAAATATGTAAACCACACAATTATAAATTCTTGAAATAAAAATAAAAGTTAATTAAAGTAAGGTTAAGCAGACAACGTCACAACATATATATATATATCATTAGGAATTTTGACTGTTACCTCCAAGATTCTCTTTAACCGAATATTGATTATTAACTGTGAATGAATGAAAGTGTAGGTTTATATATATATATATATATATATATATATATATATATGTATAAATAAAGGTGAGATATATATGTATATATATATCTGGTACAACATTTTTTTTTACACTCACCTTTATTCATCTCTCAATTATGTCGTCGTTATGTTGTCGCGAAATGATTCTGATTTCTGTAATAGTGCATCGACACACTTGCGATGAAAATGGATAAAATTAAGTTTCGCAGTGTTTTTAGTACAGTACGGATATCAATCAAGTTTTTTTCATAAACTCGTCCTTTCACTAACGTTAATTCATTTTGCCTTCATTTAAGACCTCGCCATATAACGATTTGTGCAAGCTGAGCGCAAAATGGAAAATAGCTCTGCGTGCTTATTTTAATTAACGCATTAAACTGTTCCGAGGGAAAAAATGTTTCTCGTTATACCTACATAGTTCCCAAGAGTATGGTCCATTTTCGAGAATATAAGTTTGAAGTTTCCAGTGCCACGATGTTGCTCTCTCGGGTCGAAACATTAGAAAATAGAGTTCGGAATACGAATAAACTCGTGAAATACGTGACTTAAACACGATATGTCATATTCTATACTGAAAAGCTCGATAGATCAATCAAATAATAAAAAAAATATATATATATAATATATATATATATATATATATATATATATATAGAGAGAGAGAGAGAGAGAGAGAGAGAGAGAGAGAGAGAGAGAGAGAGAGAGGTCAATAATAAAATTTTAATCCAACTTGAATCCCATCTTCGGCAAGATGTGAACGTTTATCCATCAATGTGATTGAATCAGAGAAAATTATGAAGAAATATATTGCCATAGAATCACTGCAAGCGAGCTAGGAAATAAAATCTACTGACAATGTTGAAACGACAAATTATTTATTGGAATAAAAGAATAAATTTGATAAAATAATCATTTTTGTTTTGAGTACATCTATAATATACATATATTATAGATGTATGAATTTTAAAGATGAAAGACTGGCTCGTAGTATCAATCTTTTATTGATTCGTAATTACTAGAATTTTGTCACACGATGGCACTTACTTATACAGTTGCAATCTTGACGATAGTTTAAGAAAAGAAAACTATGCTAGAGAGACGATTATCGCGAGATTTTTCGTTCTTTCTGATCTCTGGCTCTCTAAATTCTAAACGATCGTTTGGAGGAAGAAGCGCCAAAGATCCATCAGCAGGCATCATATAATGAGAAAAACTCGAATCTCTCTCTCTCTCGTGCATCATTTCTCCTTATTCGATGAAAAGTTCTACATGTTGCTCATGCAGATCACCGATGGCGTTTTCGAAACGAGCACGGACACGTCCGAATTTGAAGATAAAAGTTTCGCGGAATCGTAAAAAGTTTCAAGTAAACTCCCTACTCCCTATCTTAATTCTCTTCGAAATCTTCCGTGCGTTTATGTGCGAATGAAAAGTATCCAGGATGGGAGAAAATGTGTACACGCTAATTAACCATAAATCATTAAACTGAGGCTGAGTGATATTTACAATTAGAATATAATTGCGCGTTAACGCGTTTCTTATATTATAGGACCGATTTCCAATCGAAATTGGAACAAACGATAAGATCCCTGACGTATAACAGAATAACATATTTTATTACGTGTTTAAAAAGATTTTGAAAATTTAAGGAGATAATTTTCGAAATGTCTCATACGAAGAAATAATGTCTTCAATTAGATTGACGCCTAATGAGTTAAAACAGAATCGACCATCAACTGTAGCTACGTCACTGATTAACATATTGTATCTAAGATCTCTAAAATATAGAATCGATGAAATATTACTTTCGTTGACGAATGTAGACAGCAATCAAAATCTTACAGCTTATATTTAGATAAAGGTTCAAATATTTACGTGTAAAATTTAGTTGGTAATTATTACAAGAATTAATTCTGCTTTTAAAGCATAAAAGATTAATGTTACAGTAATTAAACATATAAATTATGCAAACATTTGTTATTTAATATATTTGTATCAAACTTTTATAAATTAATTTAATGAATTTGATATTGATCTATTTGATCAACTTGGAATGAAAAATAATAATATTATTGAATAAAAATGCCATGACAATAACTTCGTCATAATTGACAAATGTGTTACACATATGTATATGTATATATAAACCGTTATATATCACACAGATGTTGTACATCGCACGTACTCACGCGCGCGCGCGAACATACTGACGTGTATCATTAATAAGATCTCGTAAACAACATTATACTTTAATTACTACTTAATAATTATGGAGACAAAGTCCGTCATATATAGAGAATATCTAAAATGAAGTGCAAGATAGAGATGCAAATGCCAATTTCTAAATGAATAAAATAATAGATACGCTCTTCTCCGAGAAATAAAGTCATTAAAATCTTGTTTTCACAAAAAATGAATAGATGCAAATTCTACGAGAACTTTTTTGAAGTAAAAGTTGACGCTTTTACTTGAACTTTTATTTTTTTACTTGAAAATTTATTATAAGCAACAGATATAACGTTTGAATTCAAGGACGAGTAATTCTAATAATTCGTAATTTTAACAAATCGACACAGAGTAAAACATTTACCCCTATTTACGTGCTTTTATTTGCCTTTTTATATACTGATATTTGCAGAATATTATCTGAATGCCTCTGTATATAAAGCTGGCGATATTAAATGCATGTTACGTTCATGCTTGAATTGACAAAAGAGAATGCCTGAGAACACGCCTTTGTAACACTTACGTTTAAAGGTGGTGACATCAAAAACAAGAATCTTTGATAAGACTGTGTGTGTGTAATAACTTGCAAAAAAGTAAAAACTGTCTCGTATGGTTAAACTTTCCGTTTTTTTTCTTTGTTTTACTGTTTGTTTTATCGGTTATTTTATTTATTTATTGTTTTTTATTGCTTTTATTTGGAGAAAAAATCTACTTCAATAAATAATGAGTAGAAATTGGGGCGGCAGTGTGGTCTAGTGGTAGAGCGCCAGACTCGTAATCTGAGAAACCAGATTCTCGAGTCCACTTGAGTCCACGTAAACATGGAATTTATTTTCCGAAAGCTGCGCCCTCCGAGCGCGAGAAAGGCTCTTGTGCGGAGCAAACTGGGCTCCGTCTTTCGGAAAGAGACGTTAAGCCGTTGGTCCAAAGGGTTGGAGTGAGAGGAGAATGGTAGTGATGGATGAGAATTGTAACCCTACGGGGATCGATTAAAAAACTTCCATAAATAAAAATAATGAGTAGAAACTCCAATTTTTAACACTTGATTATTTGCATGCAGAGAGCTTTTGTAATTATACTTCTTTGCATCTGTAATATCTATTTTTTGTTGGCTGTCAATTTTATACGCGATCTATTTTCGTTATTAATATTGCTATTACTGTTACTAATACACTACTACTATTACTAATTGTTATTATTAATTAGTATACTATTGTGTGTGTATATATATAAATATGAATATATATATATATATATATATTCATATTTATATAAATGAATATATATATATATATATATATATATATATTCATTTGTCACAAAACTAATTTAAATTAAACTTAGTATTTACTTGGTGTAGATTGTGTAGAAGATACGACAATTTACAAAAGATAGGTAGGATTGATGCCTATTTCTAAGCATATTGTCAATTCCTTTTTGCGACTATAAGTTGCATTTACAACTTAGTTCGACTGTTTATTGCAGTTTTTCTTTTGAGGATTGATCGCTTTGAGGCAGATATATGATATTTACGATCGCATGGCCGACAAGCTGCATCGACCGATTGCGGCAGCGGCATACAATGGGCGTGGTAATTAATGCAACGTATCGTTTATGAATATTTATTATTCAATCAGTGAAAAAGCCGTCAAACACGAGATAGTTATTTTGCCGGTTATTTTTACTACAAGATCGACAGCAATATTTTGTACAATTTACAAATAGGTGGGAATGAATACTGTTCACTTTGGAGAACAATGATAAACATAAATTTATATACGATTATATTAATATAATGCATATTCATATAAGAGGACATAAAAATAGAAGACGAATTAAGAATGATAATAAAAGCTAAAAAGACCTCTGACTAGTCTAGAGTTCTCTCTCTCTCTCTCTCTCTCTCTCTCTCTCTCTCTCTCTCTCTCTCTCTCTCTCTCTCTTTCTTTCTCCCCCCCCCCACCCTCCCTCCCACCCTTTTTCCCTTTCTACCACCCTTCTCTTCCCTTCCCCCTCCCTCTCTCTTCCCCTCTCTCTGGAAACATAAATACATTTTATTTCATTTTATATCAACAACAATTTTTATTTAAATACAATATTTATTTGTGAAACAAGTCTCCTCTTTAAGTAAAAAGATTCATATCTTATTTGCAAATTAAATTTTAATTTGTTGGAAAAGAAACTCATTTCTCGCATCACTTATCTAATAGCTATCCTCGCGCAGCACTAATGCGTAAACGTGTGCTGCGTGTGCATGTGTAATTCTCGGCGCTTGATGAGATTTATTTGCGAAAACTTTTAAACACCGACGATGCGGATTTATGCGGTAACACGTACATGGCGCTTACAGTTAATGCGGAGTGGATAGTTCTCTCTTTCTTTCTTTCTCTCTCCTTATTTATTATAATACCCATCGCTCGCAAAATTGTTCGTGCTTGCCTAGGGGGAATATTGAGACTACGGTGTAATAATGTTACCCCGCGGTGTTCAGTATAGGAGAATGTGCGCGGGGCATAAATTTCTGCGACATTTGCGAACATTTGTGAATGCCGAGAGTGGCGTGGCAGTGAAAATCGATGCGTTATTATCAGATGTAACTCTATTATCGATAGTTAGTTAAGTATCAATGTGGAGATCGGGGAACTTGGTCGCTCCACGAGCGCACGTTCCGATAACGATGTTTATGTCGACGCGTAAGTAGGGGAGACCGGGGCTAGTTGGTACATAGGGCAAGAGAGTTGGGAACTATTATAAAAGTGACAAAAGATAATACTGCATAAAAAATATAGTATTTCCACAAAAACATTGAGATAATATTTTAATTAGTTATTTCAAGCTGAGTAGCGTATTTTTACATAATAATAAATCATTATATATTAAATGTTATATTTATATAACATTATATAACATTATATAACAGTAAAATAAAATTATAAACAAGTAAAATAAACAAGTAAAATAAATCAGTATATATTAAATGTTATATTTATAAATCTGGTCATTATATCATAATTTCAACTATTTATTTAAAATCTTTAGGCGAGACCGGGGTTGGGTAGGCCAGTATTTAAGTTTTTGATTTTTAATAAAATACATAAAAGAAATATCATTTTTGCGTTTACAGGCGGTAAGACATATATTTGGCTATTAAATTAAATTTTTTAAGTTAACTTAATTTGATGATAATTAATATAATTTAATATTTTCCGTATTACCTTCTACGCTGGTCAACCAACTCCATGGTCAGGTTAGTTGACTAACGGTATGGGGCAGGTTGACTATAGGTGTGTAATTAGTCGAAAAAATGTTATATTTGCAGCTTTAACTCAGCGGTAACAAAACAAGTACGGTGTGAATAGGAAAGTTGTTTTATTATAAACTTTTAATTATTTTTGATGATTCAAGTTATATTTTAAAATTAAATGTGAATTATATATGAATAAACTGAACAAATTCTTTAACAAATAAAAGATAAATTCACGTTTATAATTAAAATAAAATCTTTCTAAATAGTTTAAATATTACATCCTTCCTTACAAACAAAAGTCAGTCTAATTATTATTCGTTATACCAATGACTGGTATCTTTGGTAAAATAGGTAGAAATTAAATTATGTAATAGAAAATGTAATTGAAAATTAAATGTCCGGATTATTATAAAAAAAACTTGACATTTTTTAAAAATTAAATTCAGAACAATAATAATTTTTAATAATAATTTATATAAAAATCTTTTTTTTTAAACAAAATAACAAATTCTGACAATTCCTCTACATTAAAAACAAAAACATTATGTAGAAAAAGATGGTTCTTAAGTCAATCATTGTTTTCGTCCGATTGTATAAACAATTTTTACATTCATATAGGAAAGTAAATTAACCTAGTTAATCAACCTGCCCCGAACGATCATTTTTATTTCAATCCTTTACCTAATCTTTAAATATTTATGGATCTAAACAAAACTGATTCCAATCACTTGTCTAACAAACAAACTCTAAAATAATGCTATGACATTTATTTTTTCGTAGCTACATAAAGTGTGAAAACAAAAAATCTCTGAGAAAAAAAATTGTTTTTTGTAGTCAATTTTTCAATAAACACTTGCCATTTTGTAACAACATGTGTGACCGTGGCGCCGCATTTAGCGCAATTGAAGGGAAAGGAATGCTTGTTTCTACAATAAATTTTGGCGCGCATTCGTGTGTAAAGTTAATTAACGCCGCGGTTAGTCTACCTGCCCCTATGGCCTACCAACCCCGGTCTTCCCTACTTTAAACTTAATAACTTCCAGTTGTGTTAAAATGTCTAAAAACATTTTTTTGCTTAAGCAATAATCCAGATATCTAAATATATGGCAGGTCGGGGCTGATTGTGACAGGGTGTAAGGTTGTTACCTACTTTTTACTTATAATTTCGACCAATTTCGTCGATGTAACACACATAATCTCCGCGCAATAGCGGCAGATATTTTTAACCCGCCAGTACTGTAACAAAACTTACCTCACATATGGGGCTAGTTGTTACAAATGTATAGTCGCCTTATAATTTTCATTGGTGCAACAAAATTAATTAGACTATTTAGTTAAAAAAAAATTATTTTTGTGTTGTATATATATAAACATGCAGCTATTAAAAATTTATTTTACGGCTTGTATTCCATTTATTACTTACATAAAAAAAAAGAACATAAAAAAAGCGTACCATCAACACTATCCCCCCGGTCTTCCCTATTCGTGCACGTCGAACTTGAAAATGAACCCGGAGAAATGTGATTCAATTAAATCCATCAGTTTTCAATGCGTTATTACAATCGGGATAGAAACCTCGTGAAATGGACTTTCATGAGATCAGAATATTATTTGCAATGAGATACTTTTCATTTTATATTTATTTAGAAAGGTATTTCGAGAAAGTTGAAGAAAGACTGTTGGAAAAGAAACTTGATTCTCGCATCACTCATCTATATAATAGCTATCCTCGCGCAGCACTATGCGTAAACGCGTGCACGTGTAATTCTCGGTGTAATGCACATGTAATTCTCGCGGTTGATGAGATTTATTTGCGAAAACTTTTAAACACCGACGATGCGGATTTATACAGTAACACGTACACGGCGCTTACAATTAATGCGGAGTGGATAGTTCTCTCTTCCTTACTTTCTCTCTCACGCTCATCTGAGGTGGAAGAAAAAAGAAAGAGAAAGGACAGAGTGCTCCAGGGTATGGTCCGTGTAAAGTGCTGCCAACAGAGCTCGGACGCAAATATTCATTTCACGCATTCGAGTCGGGAGATGGAAGAGAAAGACAAATAAACAGGACGGGAGAAGTGACGCGCGAGGACGTACATATGTGAGGAGTATTATTCGTGCAGCTGCTTCCGTCGCATTGCATTTTCCTGCAGTAATGGATGAATCATTTAATGCGAAAGCGCAACAAGCTTATTCATTTTGATTAATTATCCTAAAGTAGAGAGAGAGAATTAAAAAGAAAGCGAGGTGTATGATTCCTTTTGCAAACATTACAAGAAATTTTTTTCATGGTTATTTGATCGATAAAAATGCAATATTGCTGCATCTATAAATTTAACATTGACAAGATAGAATTTTAAAGAAATCTGATCTTCGATCGATTGAAGAGACAAATTAGAGACACCGTGCTCTGCAACTTCTTCACTTTTAAATTTTAAATTAATTTATGATTTATTTATTTGTAAAAAAAAATGTGATTTCTCACATTATATATACTCTTTGGGCTTATACTCTCAAGTTTTTCGTTTGATTTCGTTTTTCTCGCGGAAACTGTTTTTTGCATGCCTCTTTGTTTATTACCTACTTCGCAAGCATTGCTATAAATCCTTCGAAGAGGAGATGTGAGGATATCGATGGCCAGGCAAATTACGATAGATGCGATAGATTCTTTTGGACTACAATTTACTTTGTAGACTTTACTTGTGTGACGAGAAAATGTGACGAAAGATCATCTTAAATCGCCGCTTTCCAATTCTTAACATTATACATATGTATATCTGTATATAGACAAACTGAAAGCGAAATTTACTTGAAATTATTTGAAGAATATGATATCATCTACGTCTTTCTTAACCGCTTTTAATTTAAAAACTATTGATCACTCTCGTCACATCCTCTCTCGCCAAGTATAAGGGGCTCCATTTTTAAGAGATTTTCAAGTATTGTTAAAATAAAACCGAGGACGCGCGCGCGTTGAAAAAGGCGCGGAAGAGGCGGAACAGATCGCTAATTAAAAGTCGGAGCGACAGACGTTTAATCGAATTTCAACGTCGTCAAAGTGTCACATTACCACAGACGTGTAGTCTAAAAGGAACGCGTCGATATTTGTTAGCGAGGCGAACATGAGAAGCGAGGAAGTGCCGAGCGGATACTAACCTGTGGCGTAAGCGCGCGCGTGCTATTAATGAACTTGTAATTAAATCGCAGACTTGGCTAATGACACATCTAGCGGAGAACCATGCGGGAGTCTCACTTATATTACATTTCATTCGTAAGTCCGATTATCACCCTGATCGATAATTGTTCTATCGATGAAATTTGTCCGAAAAAGACAAAAGCATTTAATCTGATATTTAAATAAATGACTATAATGTTGCGCTTTCCACACATTATTCTCGTAATTACTGTGTTAGTTGTTGCACGATAATTTTGAAATCTTGCAAGTTTAAAACAATATGCAGAATATTTTGTAATCCAAGTCCATTCCTCTGGAAAAGAGGTGTGTGGTTCTATCTCTGCGAATATTAATCCAATAATATAATAAATAAAATTATTTTTCCAAGAGAAATATTTACACACACACACACACACACACACACACACACACACACACACACACACACATTTTTCAGTTTTATTTGTTTTTCTTTTTGCATAGAGCAATTTTCTCGCGTGATTTAGTTATATCATGATTGGTTGGATACTCGATATTTTTCGAAGCGTTTGCGAAGAGCATCTGCTCTGATTTATTCATGCGCCACATTATTGATTATCGAATTGTGTCAACACCTGGTAAGCATCTCTCACAGGTATATCTTAGCGACGACGGTGCGTATGGAAACGTTAGAATAAATGATGGCGATTAAATGAAGAGTAGATTGGCAAGTTCGCACGTGCTCCTGGGAAATTAAGAAGGGTACGAGCCAGGGAGAAGCCATTAAAAAATAACAATCTCCTCGAGTGTTTATATCGGCAGGCATTTTATTGTTGACGAAAAATATTCGCGAAATATTCGCTTATACATTCGCTTACATTCGTAATCTTTATCTACATTACAGGCATAAATTTTATTGTTTTATTGGTGAATATTTAGAGATACAAACGTTTAAAAATTTATTTCGTTTAAAATTTTTGTTACTCACGAATACATTTACATAGATATCATACAGTTATTATTTACACTTGTTCACACGTGTTAGATGTTATTATTAAACAAATAAATGCGAGTAATATAACGATGTTTAATGGCGTCGCGGGGCGGGGCGATTCCATATTAAGAATGTATTATATATAAGTCTTTCTTTTTTCTAAACTTGAAATATATAATTATTATTATTGTATCGTGATTCGACGACACGTACAAGTATTTTCATTGTATTTTGCCCAAATATACAAGCACGTATTCAATTACTGCAAAGCAATTACAGTTATTACTCACAACAGAGAGAGTTTCTCGGTTGCAGTTATATCCTTAGGGAGCTAACCATGCGCGTGATTGCGATCATTACCCGGTACAACGTCTAATTATTACGTCAGGTTTATTTATCTTCGCGCATATATCGCGAAGGTTCATTTGTCAATACGCATGATATTATACGAAAATATAAACTATATTTTCTTTTAAATTTCCACTAAATACATACATATATATACAAATAGTAAGTATATATGAATAGAGAGTGTACTTGTTTTTTTACGAGTTTCTCTTTTTTTTAATTAAAGAAAATTCTGTCCTAATTAACGTTACAATATCCCTATTAACATTATAATAATAATATTATAATTATAATTCATAAAGCGTATACTCGTACAGTTTAAAGTAATATTATACACACATATAAAAAATAAAATAAATATAATATTAGTAATTTTTTAACTCGGTACTTCAAATAAAATTGTGAAATTTTAAAATACTATCTCGTTAAAGCAAACTCCACTCAAAAGTGTCTAATAAATAAACTTGTTTTATTATAATTTCAAACATTGTAATAGTTGCGCTTTAATATTTTTATAAGAAAGAAATAAACTCTAAATTAGATGAGAAGAACATGGTTAATCTCGGAGAAAGATATCTGTTCGAGAGAGAGAGAGAGAGAGAGAGAGAGAGAGAGAGAGAGAGAGAGAGAGAGAGAGAGGAGAGAGAGAGAGAGAGTTTCATTTACCGGTATTTTATTTTGTATATAATTTTTATATATATTTGTTATATATAATTTATATATAATTATCCTTACAATTAAAATAAATAATTGCAAACATGCTATATTTTATATCTCTATTGCATGCATGGCATTTATTTAAAACCTTACCTTTTAAAAGATATATATTTATATCAATAGTGCGCACGCACGCACGCACGCACGCACGCTCATGTGGAGAATTTAGTATTATATATTATACTGATTAAAACTATGACAAAGTTCTCTCGCCACAAATTAATAGTTTACATTATAAGAACTCCCAGTAAAGTGCATATCGTTAATTTCCAAGAATAATTACGAAATCTTATGACGCGTTCCATGACTCTCGCGCCACCCATTATTGTTTGAGCAGCTTTACGCGATAAATGGAAGCGCGCTAACAAGTTTCGCAAACTTACCGCAACGAAGCGTCGTTAACGAATAGTCGATCATTATTTTAAGGCGAAAAGTTGTTCATCGCCAACCTGCTATTAATAACGACGAATAGATCACAGTCAACTCGCAATCGCGACAAGTCGCGTTTTAAATGGAATTAAATTTTATCAAAGGAGGATGTCTATAAAAAAGGCCGATTTCTGTCCAAAAAGGTCTAAGTAAGAGAAATAATGTCTTTCGTAGATTTCGATCACCTGCATACGAAAAAGCTATTAAAAAAAGTTTGTGGTGTATTGGGGAACACCTTGAAAATCGAGCCAGAACATGGTGCATAGAAATTCGGAATTGATGTATAGAGCTATCACAAAACGCATCCCTGTGAGTTTTGGGCGGCAGAGGAAGGAAGGGAGTTTCGAGTGTGTGTGTGTGTGTGTGGAAGGAGGGCGGGGACTCGAGTAGGTTACATAAATTCGGATTAAAGCAACTACCATAAAAATGCATCCATGCAGTGAGACAAATGACATATTTATATTTGCAGAGCGGGGATAAAGAGAGTTATATATCTATGTATTTGTAGGAGAGAAGGTTGTATGTGTGGGCCTGGATGAGGGGGGGGCAGGTAGGTAGGTTTAATTTAGGTCGGATTAGTAGAGCTCCCTCAGCGTCTTTACTTTAAATCTCTTTCAATACTGCTGCACAAATGAACAGCAAAAAGACTGAACTTGATTCATTTTTTATTACTTAAACTAATATATTAATCATTTTATACTATTCAATAAAATGGCTAAACCGATTTAATCTCTCATTAGATAAACTGTTATTTTATTACCCTATTACATAATAGAAACGCTGATTTAACTTTTCATTAGCCTTTTGCTCTTTTTAATATCGTTCTCTGCTGAACTCGGAACCGCATGAACGAAGACGCGGCGAGATATTAATTACATTTTTTTGCATTATATATTTTTACTTTTTTATATTTTGTATATTGTTTTCCATGAGTTTAGCCTATATTTTTCTACGTATCAATTCTTTTCTTCTATTGCGCAGCAATATCTTAAAAAATTTAAAATATAGGCCTGAAGGAGCTCTACTAATCTGACCTAATTAAACCTATACCTATACCTCTTCCCCTCATCCAGGCCCACACACATACAATCTTCTCCCCTACAAATACATAGATGTATAACTCTCTTTATCCCCGCTCTGCAAATATAAATATGTCATTTGTCTCACTGCATGGATGTATTTTTATGGTAGTCCCTTTAATCCGACTTTATGTAACCCAGCCGAGTCCCCGCCCTCCCCCTATACACGCACAGTTGTTTACACTTGCCTTTATATACATTTAAAACACCCCTCCTTCCCCCACCCCCTAAAACTCACAAAGATGCATTTTGTGATAGCTTTATACATTAACCAAATTTCTATACATCAAGTTCTTGCTCGATTTTCAAGGTGTACACACTGTACACCCAATACACTACAAACTATCAACAGCTTCTTCGTATTCAAGGGGTCAAAATCTACAAAAAAAAAAATACTAGGTATCTCTATTACTTACATCTTTTTGGGCAGAAATTTTTACACATCCTCCTTTTAATCCTCGCATTATTTAGATTTAGACTTTGCTCTGACTTAAACTTAACGAGCAACATTCCATTTTCAGGAGAAGAAGAATTTAATTGCGAAATAAAGTAATTTTATTAACAAACGATTTTTTTATTAAAAAAATTAGTCACCCTCGATCTAATATGTATGTTGAAAATAACAAAGGAATCACTGTGTGTCATCTGTGCGCTATCGCTCAGAGATCTATCCATGTATATTAATTACAATTTTATTCTGCGATATAGACATTATATGTAGCTGCTTTATGAAGCTTTTTTGTAATTAATTTGTCAATTTTTCAACTTGTCTGATGAACCTTTTAAGCATTCGACACGTCAACACAAGTACTTACCGTCGCCGATAGATTAAGAAAGCTATAGCTATTAACAAGCGATACATTGATGCTGCTGCTACTGTCGCTTCAGTCGCTTCAATCGCTTCTGTTGCTCGGTCCACAATCCGATCGGTTCAGGGACGGCGGACCTCTTTTTCCGCGTATCGATTCATCTAGCGTTTTTCCTTGTGGTTGTGAATAATGCAACGCAAGTGACGCGACGATGCACGATCCAATGCCGCTGCAAGATCGTAAAAAAATTGCCGGGGATGGTGGAAATCGTCCCTCGGGTCACTCAAGCGCGTATGACGTATCCGAATATTTGTATTTGGATAACGACGACGCGCGTTGCGTCGAATCCATTGAAAAACATCGCTACGCAAACGTTTCACGCGCAGAGAGAAGAGAAAATATTAGTTTCCAATATTCGTTCGCGTGCAGAGATTGCTCGATTTTACTCTCAAATTTAACATTGATGTGTGTTTTTGCATTTTATTAATTAGGCATACCACGTGTAACCACACGTGTAACGTGTCTAATCTGACTTCGACTCGATCTTTAAGTACTTCTTTTGGCGATCGATTTTGTATAGATACATATAATACATGCATTTATTTCTACATGTATAATATACACGTATGTGTGTGTAGGTCTATACATTACAATTGTATATGTACGTACACGCACAATTATAGATGTTCTCCTCACGCACAATAGACGTACGTCTTACTCACAATCAGGGAATAACTTAAAGACTACTATAATAGTTTCCTTCGCGAGAGAACGCTCATAGCAACGGTTGCAACGTAGCAACGGAAGCAGTATGAGGCATGCTAACTGCGATCTATTACACTTGCAGAAAACGCCAGTCGCTGGTGTTGGCCGAATGGGATCTGGGATACATACTCCAATTATTCCATGTGCCGCGACGTGCGGTTGCCGACCATCGAGCCCGGTGTAGAAATCACGACTGCGCTATATTTCATCGGCTACAGCCTCTCCTTGTTCACTCTAATAGTGGCAGTCTGCATATTTATCTATTACAAGTGAGTCGAATATCTCGATGATGAGCAATCTGAAATTCTTCCCGTTTAGGTATAACGTTATCTTTCTCAAAGAAAATAGAATGCTGCAAAACAAACACAGCCTTTTTCCCGTCCTTTTGACACAATTTTAAGGAAAACTTACTTTTCATTGTTAATCTTTTACAATATTACAATTTTTTTACTATGTGTTTTCTATATTTACAAACTTGTCACCTACACTTTGAATGAGAACAAGTTATAGTTTATACGCAAGTTACGAGAGAGAGAGAGAGAGAGAGAGAGAGAGAGAAGGAGGAGGAAAGAGGAGGAGGGATAGAATTATTAATTAATTGTAGAAGAGAAAGACAAAAGTCGCAGGATTTTTATACAGTGTTAAATACTCTATCGGCGGATATTCCTACACTTCTATTCTCGATTTTCAACTTCCTGCGCTCCCGTCGTTTCCACAGTATACCTACTGCACGACGCGAGCCGTCTCGAAGCGAACGGTCGAAACGGTATATAAACGGAGTATAGGTATACGGATGCTTTGAATTCTATGCGTTGAATTCCGCCCGGTTGTTTCTGTTTGTTTCCTAATTGAGATCGCTCCCAGCACCGCGTACTAATCTATTGAAGATAGCGACGTGGGCGAGAAGCTAAATTAACCCTCTCTACCTTTATATACCACTCTATGTCACGAAAATATTCCAGAGTTTCTCAAGACTTTAATTGCTTCATATTCTTTTCTGTAGAGAGTTACGATGCCTCAGAAACAGCATACATACGAATCTAATGTTTACTTATATCCTGGCTGATTTGACGTGGATTTTAACTACTGTGATGCAGGTAATGTATACGTAAATCTCATACTTTTATTTATATACGGTACATACTCTTAATTTTTCCCCGCATACATTTCGTATACATGTATTAACGCAAATTATATTTAAAAATATTCTTCCTCGGAATATTTCTTTATTTTTACATAACATTTATTTATTTTACATGTATGTATACAATACAGTAGGGTAATTCCCAAAATTAGACCGACAAGCTTTGCGGGTAGTTAAAGGACACATATATAACAAGCATTTTTGTCGATAAACCCATATCCGCAAATGATTCATTTTGGCACCAGAGTGAATCAAAGATTAATTGTTTATGTCTAGCTAGTTGGAGTACAACATCATTTTCAGGGTCTGTGAATTCATAAACCGACCGCGACGTTGCAATCTCTGTATGGAAGTAAATGGTCACCACACTTTGAACAACTGCTGATGTAAATACTTGAGTTTCAAAAACCACTTTAGTGTCAAAACGGTCCATTTGCGGACATGGGTTTATTGAAAAAAAATGCTTGTTATACTGTCCTTAATAATTACTCGAAGTTCAGTCAGTCTAATTTTGAGAATACCCGCTGTATAATATATTTCTTATGTAACGCTCGTAAATTTTGCATGCAATGTTGAAATATCATTCGATAACTTTCTGTTAAAACAGTTAACGTTGTGGATATATATTTTAATACGTTATTAACTGCATTTTGTTGTTAAAATCATGTTTCTACTGCGAATCTGTGTTATTTATTTGTAACAAAGTATATTAATTAAACAAGTGCCCTTTGCAAATCTTGAATTGCAAATCGTCGAATGTTCAATGATGTATAT
The DNA here is from genome assembly GCF_030848795.1 of Temnothorax nylanderi. Taxonomy (NCBI): domain Eukaryota; kingdom Metazoa; phylum Arthropoda; class Insecta; order Hymenoptera; family Formicidae; genus Temnothorax; species Temnothorax nylanderi. The sequence continues at coordinate 174,710 of NW_027249327.1, read as the reverse complement.
CGACTTGGATTTTCAAATTTCTTCTCTCCACCAATTTGAATCTTTATTATTAATAATTTCAATGTATTATACACCGTGCCGCGTGAAATTATTTTAAATTTAATGAAGCGCTGCTCCTGGTCCATCCATCACGCGTTGGAATTCACATTAATTCCATCGTTCTTTGACTGCTAAATTTAATTTATTATAAAGAGCGAGAGAGAATAAATGAGAATTAGAAAAAAAAGAAACGTAAAGATGAATATATGAAAATTTATGCGCGAGTCTCGATCATTGATAACTTAAAAAGAACTGTTTATTATTTTTACAATATTATATAACGCACAGATGCAGGCAATCTTGGTCGCAGTGAACGTGATAAAATAATATGAAATTGACTCCAACAAGATCCTCTCCTTTGCGCGGTTATATTATATATATAATATGTGTGTGTGTGTGTGTGTGTGTGTGTGTGTGTGTGCGGCTAACGCTAACGGATTCATTAGTAAGATTTCTTAATTTATCGACGACCAACAGTAACGGACGCGGTACGTTTCCGCGGTAATATTTCACCGTTCTACACGAATATTTTACATGAATCAGTTTAGTTTTTCAACGTCAAACTAAAGAGTGGCGGAAGAAAGGGAAGAGAGGGAAGAGAGGGAGGGGGAACGGGAAGGTGGCAATGACACATTACTCTTTATTTATGGCTAACGAAGGGAGATGAACGGAATGTTAAAAACCTTTCCCATCCTATCGGATCAATTGACTGTCCCTGGGGCGTGTCCCTGATGAATATCGCCGATCCAAGAAAATCATCGATTGATGACCGTCCCAGATCGGCACGTGGTTAAAAGCATTGCATTTTGTAATGCGCTTTTATTTCTACATCATAAAATCTCCTTAACAAACTCTGAAAGATTAATTGGCAAACAATGGATCCGCGCGTAATCTCGGAATAGTGTTTGTAAATTAATAAGATTAATATTAAAGCTATCCGCCTGTCTCTGAGCGTTCTCTTATTAATACCATCTCTATATATTATGATATATTTCCAGGTGTCCATGCAAACGGATATACCAACTTGCGTGATTTTCTTCTCGCTTCTTCATTACTTCCACTTGACAAACTTTTTCTGGATGTTCGTCGAAGGTGAGTTACAATTTTGTAAATATGACAGACATATAATACGTATAATACATGTATGTATTTTGTATATACGTGACGTGTAGCTATCTCTTATTACAAAGTGCGCGACAACGATCGTTGCTCTACTGGACAACATTACGAGAGAAGAATTAAATTACGGGAGGAAAGATCGCAAGGTTCGCGCAAGAGGGAGAGAGCGTCGCTTGCGTATCTCAAAAATAACAAAAATTGATAATAATTAATTTAAGAGACACGTACCTCCCCTCTCCACCGCGCGCGCGTGCCTAGTGCGAAGGATTTGAAATATATGTGTATACTCGAGAAATATGATTACGCGTAAATCACTAACATCAAGTACTATTTCGTACTGTTTATAGGTCTGTATTTGTATCTGTTGGTCGTGAAAACGTTCACTGGCGATAATATCAAGCTGAAGCTCTGCCTAGTGATCGGCTGGGGTGAGTGAGCGAGCGGGAAAGATAGGAGTCGTCGCGAGTCGACGGGACATAAAAAATAATGACGATTAAACAAATAAATAATCAAACTAATAGAAAACTAAATCCAGGTGTCCCGGTGCTCGTGATAGCCATGTGGGGAATCGCCAAGTCTCTGGATCAGAAAGTCATGAGCCACGTCATGAATCAAGCTAACCAGGTATGAATTTAAACGAGAACGTCTCTGACAGCGAATTTCCACCTTTCCGCGCGAGAAATCTTTCATTTCCCGATAGCGACGGCCGTAACGATGAGCTGTGATAACGACGGACGCGGACGGCGCGCGACGCGGTGTCGAAAATACCGATCGAAATTTCAGTCACGCTCGCCTATTAACGCGCCGCGTGTCCAAGTACGTGACAAGGATGAGACCTGCGCGCGGGCAGGGAAGAGGCAGGAATAACATCCACGTAGAAAACACGGGGTGGTTTTATATATACGTCGACATATATCATCGAGCACCTCCCGCGGCTTCGTTCGGCTCGGGTGGATACTCGATGCGCGTCAAGTCGTTAACTTTTTATCACTCGCAGGCTCGCTGCTCGCGAAAAGACCTTCCATTGGATCACGCGCGTAACCACTGCACCTAATGTTGGAGGATCGAAAGATCGATTGAACATCTTACAGGTCGTCTCACTGAAAGCTAATAAGCTTGTTAAATTCGTCGCTACTTTCACGTAAATATAAACATTACGAAGAAATGTCGACTCTCTCTCTCTATAATATAAATATATATATATATAATACGCCCTATACAGTTGTCAAAATGTAAATGTAAGCTTAAAAACGATCGGGGCTTCCCGAAACTGAATTTGAATGATATGAATACGGAGCAGCGCAAATGGAACACTGCAAAAGGCGCCTCATTCCTCGTTTTACTTCTGCAAGCAAGCTTTAGCTAAACTTTACCAATAATTACAATTTTATTTTACAATTTGAAATTTATTAGTTACAAAGATGTATGGTGTAGCATGCAGAATTGAAGATTTGCAAATGTATTTATGTATCCAGACATGATAATAAAGCACGGGAAGCATTTCGTGAAAAAACAGTAAATGTTAAGACGTTCACGATGTCATGCTCACTATATCTAGAGAATCGACCTCGGAGAATCGACCTGCCTTTAGTTTATAGTACAAAGTTTACTTGTTGATATCGCGCGACCCTGTACATTAATTATGAACACGACTGGCTGTGGCAGGAAGTGGCGCTCTGGCGGCACTGTCCCTGGATGATACCGCATCCGTACGACTGGTTTTATCAAGCGTCAGCTATAATAGTCATAGCGGTGAACATGGTGTTCCTTTTCATGATTATGCGGGTGAGTGCATCATCGTATCGCTAGACAGTAATGCTACTCATCGTTTTTGTTATCGTTCGGGAAAAATATGTTATTATCGTTCGAAAAGTTATTAGCGGTCTTATAAAACAGTTTTATAAACGTTTACTTCGTTACAGGTAAAAATTGGTGTCTCGCGATCAATTTCATTGTCAAGCCTCATAAAAATCGAGGGTGCCGAGAAATTAGTCAACTATATAGTATCGATAATTAAATGATATTGTACTTAATTATGGCATATAGCTGTCGATTCTACTTGACCCGTCGAGATGCGGATATGGTCTTGATTCGAAATAACACAACTATCCTGCAGATATTGTTGACAATGAGCAAATAAAACGGCGTATAGGTATACGCGACGAATAATGTTTCAATTTAACGCAATCGGTGATTCCGTGCCGAGAAGCGCGATAAAACGACCGTCCAATGCAAAATTGCTTCTCCCGCACATTGAAACTTCTATAGTCGTATCTTACGAGAACACGACGTAAAGCGGCGTGTACTTGGGCATGTGATGAGACAATTTCTGGATAATTCATTCATCAATTAGTCGCGTGATAAAAAAGGTTTTTTTTGAAATAGGTACGAGAGTAGAGACATTTGTTCGAATTACGTCCTAGGATATTGTCATTCCAAGCCCTATAAGCCCTATAAGCCCTTGCGCCCTAAGCTCTAAGCTCTAAATTGAGATATAACGTCGCGTGCCTTGCAGGTGCTGATAACGAAGCTCTGGTCATCTAACAACGTGGAGACGCAGCAATATCGGAAAGCCAGTAAAGCTCTCCTGGTGTTGATACCACTTCTAGGAGTGACGTACGTGCTGGTCATAGCTGGGCCCACCGAAGGCCAAGTCGCGAATGCATTCTCCTATGCGCGCGCGATTCTGCTTTCTTCGCAGGTAGGCTAGAGAGATATAATAAGAACCATAAAAGAGAATTAAAAGAACACATGAAAGAAACGTCTGAATGAACGCCGCGTCTGAATTTGAGCAATATTAGGCAAGTTTAGCCAATCGCAATCGGATATATTTTCTTATTTAACAATGCCAATTATTCTGGTTCGAGCCTCGCGGTATTACTCGTTGCTTTAAATCAAACGTTGCTTTAAATTAAACCAAACCAGGGTGGAAAGGGCGGAAGCGACGGGAAAGGGTACGTAATACTTGAGGGATAAACTCGCTAATTATTTTCCAAAAACTGTCGCGATGATAGTGCCTAGAATGAGGACGAATGGGAAGTAGAATAGGACATACGGTTTGAGTTTGATCGCTTTGCTTTGCATATGACTATTGACAGCGGATGAGGCTCGAGACGAGACTCGCTCGCTTTAGATATGAGGGAGAGCGATCCCCCCAACTCCTGATTCCTTTTTCGGGGCGAAAAGTAACCTCGCGAGAATAAGTATAAGGATAAGGTCAAGGATAAAGATAAAATATAATTTTTCTTTTTTTGTTTTAGGGATTCTTCGTGGCGTTGTTTTATTGCTTTCTCAATACCGAAGTGCAGAATACGGTTAGGCATTATTTCGCACGATGGAGCACCACGCGAAATCTTGGCACCCGCCGGAGGTATTATAACAATTGGTCCCCTCGTTCGAGAACGGAGAGCATAAGGTACTCGTTTCACGCGCGCGCGTACCTTATGTAAAAATATCTCTCTCTCTCTCTCTCTCTATCTATCTATCTATATATATATATATATATATATATATATATATATGTATGTGTGTGTGTGTGTGTATATACACATTCGTCAAAAAAATTATCGCGACACTCAATTCATATCATTTGCATAATTTCAAATAAGCGTATCTCCGCGAAAAATTGTCGTATTTTGGAAATTTTTTATTTTTAAGGATAAAGTTTCTACTTTAAAGAACTTTCGTTAGATTTTGATTTTATCCTCTCCCGCCCCCTCCCGCCATCTCTTCAAAAATAAGGACGTGTTTTTTCGCGGAGTTACGGCATATCAAAGTTACCAATGCATTTTTGTTCAGTTACCACCCAGCCTTAGCTTTACCGAATGAGCACCACGAGGAAGTTGCTGGTCGGATTTTGTCCATCGTGTGTGTACGTACATGTGTGTTGAAAGGAAGGATGTGGGTATATAATCGCACTTAAAACTGCGTATTTCCGCCTCATCTTCGGCTGATCTCTTGCAGACGCTCATGCGTATTGATGCAGGTTCTGAATGTTCTAATTGTCTAAAAGAGATCGTCCGAATACAAGGCAGAAATACGCAGTTTTTACGTGCGACCATACCCACATCCCTCCGCCCCCCAACCCACACACACACACACACACACACGATGGGCAAAATCCGACCAGCAATCTCTTCGGGTAAAAAGCTAAGACTATGGCAATAACTGAACAAAAATGCATAGGTAACTTTGATACGCTGCAACGCCGGGAAAAAAAATCGTACGGATCTCAATTTTTTTTTAATTTACAAGGAAAAGTCCATATTTTAAGTTAAGATAGTTATAATAATATTTGCGAAAAAAAATTATTCCACTCGGTAGAATTCGTCAAACTATAATGCAATTTTTCTGAGAAAAAACACGTCCTTATTTTTAAGGAGATGGCGAAACAAGGGAGAGAATAAAATCAAAATCTAACGAAAATTCCTTAAAGTAGTTAAGTATAGAGACTTTACCCTTTAAAATAAAAACAATTTTTCGCGGAGATACGCTTATTTGAAATTATGCGAAATTTTGATATGAATTGAGTGTTGCGATAATTTTTTTAACGAGTGTATATATGTATACATAATGCGTCATAAAAGATAACGAGATTGATCTTTTTTAACGCAACGTGGTAATCAACGTAAATTAAACTCATTGTCAGTCGGAACATTTGGAAAAGTTTATAGCTCTGCAGAGATCAATAAATTTTTATCGCTTATTTTACTTACTTAATATACTTTTGGTCTACTTTGTAATTGAGATTTTGTAATTTTGAGATTTTGTAATTGAGATATTGGATTCTCATACGACAATTCTCACTTTTCGATTTTCTATTTTCTATCGTCATCAATCGCAGGTTGTGCCAACCGTCGAATCCGTATCGAAAGCGGGAGTCTACGGTAAGTGAGACTACCACTACGACAGTGATAGGCCTGAATTCCACCACGATGTTCCTCGATAAATCCAAAAGAGTTATTTCGGAGGATCTGAACGAGTGAGAGAAGATTCACGAGAGAGAGAGGTTTCAACGTGGAACAAATCCCATCGCGTTGTCACAATATTGCAGATTACATATCGTCGGCGTCGTCGGTAGACTGGTAGACTGTGTTGTTTACAAATGGCGGGCACTGCGAGCTATACAGGCTGCAGTCATGCAGCATTGCAATGAAAATTGCTACGATCCGCCACACGCTTTCTCCGAGATTCGACTTTTCGCTTCAAGGAGAATATGTATATAACTTGCTATAATAATAATAATTCAATGACATTTAATTTACACGAAAGAAATATCCTCGATACTCATATCTTCCTCGATATTTTCATATCTCGCCAAAAGTCTCTCACATATCGATATGCGGTCCCTTGCCGCGGTCTTGTTGGATTACCATATATCACGAGCGAAAAATTATATGAATTTTATCTTTGGCTGCTCATATGCCCATGTTGCAATTCTTTATCGACAATATCAATATAGCGTAAAAAAGCCAAAAAGATTCTCGATCTTTTTACCCTATGGATTACGAAATAATCTTGTGCTAAATCTTGATTAATTAATTGTCACAAAATCCATCTTTCTTGAAAATATAAAGCATATGTAGATTGCATTGCACATTTATTTACTGACACAGAAAAAACTAAAATACTTTTTAAACATTTACTAATTTATACATGAACGCGAGTTACGGGATAAAAAACAAATTTCGATGTTAATTTTTACAGAAGTGCAAGAAGAAAAGATCCGCGTAGCGCTTAAATGTTTCGCCTCTGACTTGATAATTCAATATAGTCGCAGAAAAAACTGAGTGTGTGTGTGTGTTTCTGTGTGTGCGTGTGTGCGTGCGTGTGTGTGTGTGTGTGTTATACACACACACATACATACACACACAGAGTGTTTCCTAAGTAAGTACAAAAAATTGAAGGGGATATTTCGTTGCTTATTTTTGGAAGAAAAGATTCTATAAACATAATACCCTAAACTGCATCGTTTTCAAAATACAGGGTGTCACAGTTATGAAAAAAATATAAAAATTTTGAAAATCTGGAAAACGTTTAAAGATATTTTATTTAAATTTGGTATGCATACATGTGATATTAAGAACCATTTTCCAGTACCGATAAAACAGTTTTAGATCCATCAAAGGCGTGCATCTTTGACACCGTGTATTTTGAAAACGAAGCAATTTAGGGCATATGTTTATAGGGCTTCTTCCTAAAATAAGCCACGAAATATCTCCTTCAATTTTTTGTACTTACTTAGGAAACATCCTATATAATGTACTCTATATATGTATATGTTATTACATGTATAACGTCAGAATCTCAATTATATAACTCCAAAGAACTAGATACAGAATTAAGAGAAATCACGACAAGAATTTCTTTTGTAAAACAGAATGTTAAATTACAAATTGTACATATCGCTTGACATTACACTATATAATAATTTCCGTTATTGTTGTTTGCAAGTACAACTCGGACGAGTTTCGTAACGTATATACGTATCGCTTGGCTTTTCGCATTGAACGCTGACCGAGATATGACAGCAACTAAAAGTAAGGTGATCGTAATTAATTAACTCTCTATCGCTATTTTTTCACTCAACGTTAAACATCTGAACATTACTTATCAATTTCATGATAAATATTTCTGTTAGAAGCTTTTTGTACGTAGACCATTTTCTGTCTCTCTCTCTCCCCGCCTTCCCCTCCCCTTCCATCCTCACTCTTTCTCTTTCTCATACTGATAGAGAAATTTTAAAATTTCTCTTTACCAAAAGATTAAAATCATCTAACAAGGGAACATTGCATACACGTTTACAGCAAACGATGCTGAAAACGATATAATAGATAAAATAGTATATATTACATGTTATTGCCGTGAAATTACTCGAATGAGAAATTAATTAATCAAATAAGCTGGAATCTAACAAATCGACGATAATATTGTCGATAATTACTTCTAAGTAATACATATGCATAAGTTTATATGTAAAGATGTGCAAACCATAACGGAAACGAAAGTGTATGTTTATTAAATTTATTGAATTTATAACAATTGTAACAAAATACTTACCTGTGTTCAAATATAAGTATACATATTGTTCGCAAATATGGCATGTTCTGATATGACCTGATGTTTACTGTTGGCAAAAGAGACGGGTACTTTAATTGTGTATATGTGAACGCACTTCCTCTTCCGAATTGCATAATTTATTATAATTTATTGCAAATCAAAAAATAAACCCTAAACGATTTACATACATTCATACGATATCTTTTTCTCTTTCTTTCTCAAATATTGACATGTAGTTAAGAAACATTGCGCGCGCGCGCGCAATCCACACATAAACAGATCCGTGAAAATAATAGGCTTATTATTCGTACAACTACGCGCTTCGCTACATATCTTTGGACAGTGTAATATTTAATGTTAATATATAAAATTCGATCTTCAAGAATGTGCTAATTCTGAATTTTACATTTTACACATACTCATACGACATAAGCAGGTTGTAATGTGTGTAATTACACTGTTCAACAAAAGAAAGCACAAAAACGGAACTTGTAGCGGTAGTTTTTTGGACGCTGATTCCGTTTGCCAAATTGCTCTATCACGTCACAATTTTGAGAAATTTACAGTTAAGGTTGCAAAAATAGGCTATTTTAGCATTTTGGTATATTGGTTAATAAACCACGATATGTAACGTGTTAGAGAAGTGTAATTGTAATCAAAATTAAGTATGTTGTTAGGACTTTCAGTTCTTAAAAAGAATTTATTGTGTCGATTATGGTTAAAAAGATATTGATGTTTAACGTAAAATCTATTGCGTCTAAGTTGCAACCATTAAGGATCTGTGAAATATTTTTAAATTAGGTTATTCAAACTTTAAGAGTTTTTCAGATCGTTGAAAACTAATCTGATGTCAAAGTGAATCAATTAAAAATGACAGAGTCAATATAGCAGATATCAAAATTAATAATGGTCGAGTTTTTACCTTTAATATCCCCTAACTCTACTATTTTTATCAACTTTGATATCAGATTAGTTTTCAGCAACCTGCTGAAAAACCCTGAAGTTTGAATAACATAATTAACGCAATAGAGACTCTACGTCAATCTTTTTAACCATAATGGACACAACAAATTCTTTTAAGGGTTGAAAGTCCTAACAACATATTTAATTTTAATTGCAATTAAATTTCCCCAACGCGTCACACACATATATATCATAGTTATGTTATAATAATATACCAAAATACACTAAAATAGCCCATATTTTGTAACTTTAACTGTAAAGTTCTCAAAATTGTGACGCGATAGAACAATCTGACGAACGGGATCGTATTCAGCATCCAAAAAAATACCGGATGCCACATGTTTCGTTCTTGTGCTCGAAAAAAAGTAATTTTTCGTTGAATAGTGTTATCGTCTAAAGTATTTCGCAGAGAGATATTCCGCTATGTACAATGAAATAAATCCGACCACTTCGTGTTTGTTTATAAAAACTTTTGTATCAAATTTCTTCTCGTATAAACTTTACTTTTCTGAGCATTGCTTCTCTCACGGTGTATGAAATACGCATATTATTATAGCAGTAAATTTATTGCATCTGTTATAAAACACAGTTACTCGATAATCTATTCTATTTAATCCTTGAATACTAAAAACTAATGAAATATTAAGTTCGTTAAATTAGAAAAATATGGTTACAATTTTAAAATTTCCAATAATTGTGCGTATACACACACACACGCACGCACGCACGACGCACGCACGCGCGCGCACGTATGTATATATTTTTTATATCCTATTTTCAAAGTATTAAAATTTATGTCTTTTAAAATATTTCTGCACGATTTTACAAAATTAAATCAACTATTTAAAAAATAAATATATTAAAAAATATTTTCCGTTTAAATACCAATATGTATGTGCTCTTTAAAATATAAATATTAGTTTTGCTCTTAGCATCAAAATTAGACAAAATTTATTAGAAAAATATTAGTAAAATTATCAAGTATTCTAGGATAAAATAGACATGTATCTTTAATAAACAGGACGTCTCGTGCAATGGATCTTTATTATTGTTTTTGTAATTAATTACCCATTCTCTCTCTCTCTCTCTCTTTCTCTCTCTCTCTCTCTCTCCTCTCTCTCTCTCTCTCTCTCTCCTATCTCTCTCTATCTCTCTCTCTCTCTCTCTCTCTCTCTCTTCTCTCTCTCTCTCTCTCTCTCTCTCTCTCTCTCTCATCTCTCTCTCTCTCTCTCTCTCTCTCTCTCTCTCTCTCTCTCTCTCTCTCTCTCTCTCTCTCTCTCTCTCTCTCTCTCTCTCTCTCTCTCTCTCTCTCTCTCTCCTCTCTCTCTCTCTCTCTCTCTCTCTCTCTCTCTCTCTCTCTCTCTCTCTCTCTCTCTCCTCTCTCTCTCTCTCTCTCTCTCTCTCTCTCTCTCTCTCTCTCTCTCTCTCTCTCTCTCTCTCTCTCTCTCTCTCTCTCTCTCTCTCTCTCTCTCTCTCTCAAACTAAATCTTTGTATGATTATGCTATTGCAGCACATAAATGTAAAAAGAAATTTCAAAAAGATTTATATACATGTTTCTTTATGTTACGCTACCGCGAATTATACAAGAAATTAGATTGGTTGTGAGGTCGCAAAATGCAATATAATACTAGCCCAATAAATAAAATATTACAACAATAAAATGCAACAATTCTTTTTACATAAATATTATAATTTTTTACAATATTAAAATATCAATAACTTTTTTGATGTAGTATCAAATTATATAAAAACTGCTAAGCTAATTTCGTGTGTACAATTATAGTATAAAAAATGTAATTGTATTTATTATTATTATTATATAAATATAATTTTAATACCGAAAGTATCAAATCTATGATCTCATTTAATACTATAGTAAATTCTTTGTTTTACGTATTTAAAACTGCTAAGATAATCTTTTTACATGTAAATAATTTAGATTCTTAAAAATTTTGATTTGATTAACAATATAAATATACTATAAAAAAAACAATGTATATAAGGCTGACAAGGCTGTTTTTATTAACGTCAACATAAAATTAAATCCCTTTGATAAATTGTTCACCAAAGCAGCTGGTAAAATAATTCTTTATATTGTTAATATAGATAATAATAATTAGAGATTATTTTAAGTGGTAGCAAGCTTTTTTTTTAAAAAAAATCAAAATTAGTCAACTTGTATAAAGAAAGGATTGGACTTGCATTCTGCATTTCACGATTTCAATTCTGATTATGATGTATATTAGAACGAAGACATAGAAAATGTTCTCTATAACATAAAGAAAATATTTTAATGATTTTGAACTAAAAAGAAAATAGGGTAGATATTTAAGTAACTCAAAAAAAAATAATTTCTCATCTTTAAGATGCAAATAAATCGCATGGAATGTACGTGTCCGAGGAAACGATACTCTTCAAAATTATAAACAAATTTGATTGAGTACTTTCCACTTATATGACTTTTAATGATGCTTATATCTTGATTTGAATTGTTTCGAGTCACAGTCACTCTACCGTAATGAATGAAAAACATATGTCATCCAAATAAAGGTTCCTATAATGTGTTCCAAATAAAGTTCTGAATAGCTTAAAAATACGCAAAATACTAATTTGTTTTCATTTAATTTGTAACAACAATATAATAATTGATTTGATAATATATAGTAAATTGGTTTATGATTTCAATTATATATATTCCAGATATATTTGCGTACATATAAATACACTCTAAAGAGACAATATTTCATGTAATTTAGAAAATAGATATTGATTTACGTTTGCTTTTTTCTTTCCATCTTTTAGTTTATTGCCTAAGGAAAATTAATCAATTTGAGATATCGATAGAAAAGGAGGCACACAGCGTAAACAAAAAGTAAATGGAAAGCACTCATTAACTATTAAGATTCTTTATGAACTTCTTATACATGTCTGCTAAATTGACAACTGCATTCGATATCGGATGTGACCATATTTTTTTTCCTCATTTCTTTTAATGAGATAAGAGCTAACAATATTTTGTACAAGTTTTATGATACAAATATATTAAGATAATCCAGTTTATATACCGTACATTGTATAATTTAGAGTTACAAGTCCTTGCGAGGACTTGATCCCATTCTTGTACAAGGCAATATCCTTTCCCTTTAATGGCATTAAAAAAAAATTTTTTTCGGTTTCTTTTCTTACTAGTACGCCTTATCCTGTACTGGGAGAAATTAAAATCTACACGCTTACGACGCCTCCCCCCTCTTGTACAGGCACAATATATTCTTTACTTCTCTATTCATTTTGGCGATATCAACCGCGAGGTGTCTTCATGGTTCTGATATTTTGGTTTGCCATGAGTGAAAGGCAGATACCTATACTTGACCATATGCTGCAAATAAAAAAAAGACCGATAATTAAAATTCTGAGTCTAAAATAAAAAATAAATTAGATTAAATAAATTTTTTAGTTTGAGTAAACGAGAGTTTATCTCGACCATTCCCGCCAATCCTTCCCCCAAATTATTTCACGAAAAACGTTTATTTACAGGATGCGTTTAACTTAAGATGGAAGCCTTCCCAAATTTTAAATTTATAAAAAAATCTTTAACTTTCTTTTTTAAATAATCTTTTACCTTATCTTATTCTATACAATACCATTAGATCATTACATATAACTAGCGTAATTGTTATATTAAAATAAAAAACAATAGGTAAAATTAAAAGTAAATAGTATAAAAGAGCATTGTAAAAAAAAGAGTGTATCCTCAAGTTTCTTACCTTTATTTGCCGCTTCATTGTGATACAGAACAGTGTTATGAAATACATAACAAGTATCGGCCAGAATACTGGTATGTTAAAGCAATCGAATAGGGTGGATATCATGGCAATAATCGTAGATTTTGTTACAGAGTACCAAAATTTAAATTCAGGTAATCTTCTAATGAACGGCCTGAACTCCTCGTTTGATCTTGTAGGTAACTCTGGTCCTTCTCCATCTGCAATTTTATATCAAGTTGAATTATCTTTTTAGGTAACTCTGGTCATATTAAAACAAAAAAATATATATGTATATAAAGTTCTTATCTTTAAATTGCATAAATTCAATTTCAATCTGTAATTTCTAATTCAATCTTAATCTGTAATTCTACAAGTTTTTATCAACTCATCACACTTCTGTACGATTCTATACGATTCTATGCTACGCTTCTTTCAATGTATAATTTATAGAACAATTGTACGGAAAAAATATTTAGACAATGGTCTAGTAAAACGTTTACCATCAAAATCCATGGCAGGATCAATTTTTGGAGTAAGGAATGCTATGAATAAATTGAGGTGATAAATTCCTAGAGCGTACGTGACGATATACCACCCCTGTAAATGCGAAAGTGTTTCTTTATATATAGCGTTGTATAATATAACTGTAAAAAATCGAGCTTGCACACATTAATAGAGAATATCATACTTGAGAGATAAATACACGTAGAATAAAAAGTACTAATAGGAATAAAGCAAATGTCCATCGTGATATTACATGAGGAGTCCATAGATCTAGGTATCTTTGATATATCTGCAACGAAAAAGAAATTTTACAGATTATATAATGCGCACAAGAATAGAGTGAAATAGAATAGAGATTGAGTGGAAAATATACAAATAAAAACGAGATTCTAAACGAGAAGGTTGTCAAAATAGATCGGGCCTAATAACACAGATTGCAAGAGGCAAGTTGTAAAAATGATAATTATGAATATTCATTAGTATTTCATTTTATCTCATAGCACGCGCTAATACTCGGTATAGTACTTTAATAGAAGAAAATAAAGCGGAACAAATACGTGTCACGTATGGTATAAACTGTTTATTCGATCAATTTGAAACTGATATTAACCTGTGATATTCTTATTATCCCTTGACTGAAAACATTTTTTCTCACTGGACCACCCAAATCTTCATCCTGCATCATTTTCTCTCGCTGCAAATAAAAGACCTTATTGCAATGTTAAATTGATACGAACCAAAGCCAGCTTTGTAAAATTTTATTTATAGAAAACAACCTTGTTACACAATATATGTACAAATGGTAAACCTACATAAATAACGTTTAAGAAAATTAATTTATACATCAATTAACATTTGTTTGTGTGCACTGTTCAAACATTCCTTTTCAAACATATATAATTTAGTTGCGAGCATTTAATTCAAAACAATTTTTTTTCTTTTTTATAGAAATGGAAAAGTCTTTATCAAGATTGTCCAATGTATCTTTATGTCTACATACATGTATCAAATATAATTTCTCATAACGTTATAATATTAAGCGTCACACTCGGACATATTCATATTTATTCTATTACAATGGCTACTGATATCATACTAATTGAATATTTATAGCAACTATAATTGTTTCAAATCCGTCGTAAGGCTGAGAGAGTAAAAACGAAAGCGTTGAGTGACAATTCTTTCCAGAGATTTACCACGAAACGCGATATTGTCTTACGCGAATTCAAGGTTGTGATCGAGTTTATTGAACGACGAGTTCACGCAGAGACAGCAGAGACAGCAGAGGCAGCAGAGGTAACAGACAACAGAGGCAACAGAGACACGTGCAGACTACGCTATCCTAACTCGCGCTATCTAGAAGTCGAGAAAGAAAAGTGTCGTCGTAAGGTGTTGATTGAAATTTTCACATGTATATCGCGAGAGAGAGAAAGCAGCGAGATAGGTCGTCTCGACGTCTCGGGCGACAGGGCACTGATGGCACGGCAAGTGCTACGTTACCCTAACCTAACCTCCCGCATTTAAACTAACGATGAAATATCGGACGATCTCGCATCGCGTAATTATTTACCTGCGATCCTTTTTTGCGCCGTCTTTTCCACCGCACGCAACACCTGCGTCGAATATTTTCTTTAAAAAATAAATGTATATATAACACGTCACAACATTAATGACATACTACTAGACGTTCCATAGAATGTCGCCAGTTGCAGAGGCAGAGTGCAGAATAGGCGGAATTTTACAAGGAATGACGAGCCACGAGGAAGGGGCGCCGTGAGCCGCGAGTGGCCGAGTGCTAGTGCTGATGATCAGTGCTGACCCAGTGCCAGACGACAGCCGCACACTGCCGCAGTCAGCAACTCAGCAATGAACCAGTGAGCGCTGAGCACTGGGCACTGGCTGCACCTGCACCTTAGGCTGCATCTCCATGGAAAAAGAAATAGCGGAGCGGGGGGAACGGAATTATATATAAAACAAAATCACACTTTGGAGTTTGAGCTGCAGTCCACTTGACGCTACCAGACGCTACAAATGCTTTCTTCATTGAAGGTTTGTTCGCGTCGCATACTCCAATAAACACCAAGAGCACTTGGATCACGGATAAAAGGTGGCGATTGGAGCAGATGAGTTTTTGGAGTGCGTTGGAGTGATTAGGAGCATGGTGGGTGGTGGGGCATGCGACGCGAACAAACCTAGAGTTTAACTTTTTCCACATTGGGCTGCGTTCGGAAACGTCACCCGGGTACACACGGGTATACTCCCTTCTCCTTCTAACTCGGTGAGATAGAAAGAGAAGGGTGTATACTCGTGTGCACTCGGGTGACGTTTCCGAACGCAGCCTTGGAAGAAAAAAGATAAACTCTGAACTAGTGCAGCCCATGCAGCCAGTTCAGCAATAAGCGGTAGCGAATCCATACCGTTGATTTCTTATGCGGGGTCTACATTGTCTATAATGCGAGTCGCAAAGTCTTGAGTCGTGAGTCGCAAGAATTGACCAATCACAATCGAATTTGAAGAGAATAATCGACTGTGATTGGTCAATTCTTGCGACTCCCATTGTAGACCCCGCATAAAGCCTTGTGTCCACGATGCTAGAACTGCGTCCGAGTTTCGGTTTAAGCCAATCAACTTGCAGCTCTTACAGAAAAGCAGCAGTTTCATTGGCTTAAACCGAAACTCGGACCGATTTCTAGTATCGTGTACACAAGGCTTAACAATGGGAAATTGGAGCAATTTTTAAAATCATACATCTTTTAACAATTCTTACCGATATAGAAGAGCATAGAAGAGTTTATCTCGCAATATATACATATACTCATTTCATATGTTGTTATCCTTATATATCCTTTTCATCGATTGGTTTTTATTGAAAAATTATTCGCGCGAAAAATGCAATTTGGTTTGATTAATGAAAATATAATCTCGTCGATAAAAGAGTCGATAAACTCTTTAAAACTTTAAACACTTTATTTTTGCGATATATACAATTATTAAATGTACACAGCTATATATGCTTGCGGTTGTGCTATCGCGAAAAATTTACTTTTCTTATCGCGTAAATTGACGTAAGATATAGCGTACCTCGATCTCTTTAATTCTCTTCCGCCTTTGAAATTTATCGAGAAATCACTGGCACATATTTTTCGATATCTCTTTTTGTAAAATTACTTCTGGTGCAGAAATCGAATTTTTTTCAACGAGAATAATTTAATTATTATAATGGAATATTTTTGCTTCTCATGATATACGAAAACCAAAAGAGAGAGAGAAAGAGAGAGAGAGAGGGGGGGAGGAGGAGAGGGAAAGAGGGAAGGAGAGGGAGAGAGAGGAGGAGGAAAGAATTTAAGAAGCTATAGAATGTTTTAGCGTCAAAATCTAAAAAATGACAAATCTACGACATTTCTCGTCACAACAATCTCTAATTCCCACATTAGACAATGGTACAGCTATTTCCTTGATGGCGCATCTTGCTGCTCTTTGAGATGGTAAATCCCGGACAGCATTGGTCTTGTTGCGTCAACAACTGAGAATTGCTGAGATCGCTACTGATCGCCGCCGCGCACTCACTATCGTTGCCAGCTTTCACATCCGCGTTATTTTTTCGCGTCTGTAGCGCGAGATCCAATGACAATGTCGACTCGTCTTCAGAACTCTGTGAAGACGAGGATGAAGTGGCATTTATCTTCACTTCCGGTTTCACGTGCACGCTCGCCGATTGATTTTCTACGCGCGGCGACAAGTTGTCTCGGTGCTGCCGGAAATGCTCCTCCGTGTCATTCAGGAGAGAACTGAACATGTCTGACGTGTTCTTGATGCCTACCGCACCCATAGAATTCGATCGACATTCTGCAACCGGGCGAAAAGAAACGTTTTATTACTTTATTCCTAAATATGTTCTCTCTGGTTTCTTTACGAGAGACTGAATTACTCCCTCGCTAGTTTTCAATACGATTTGCCAAGCGATAATTCGATAGTGTGCGACGATCGACGGCACACACTCATCCTGTACTATAGGAGTACGTGCCGTCGTCTCGTCGTCTCTTGCAATCTGCAGATTGCAAAAGAAATATATATAAAGAGAAAAAGTAAAAAAAAAAAACCAAAAAAACCAAAAAAAGAAAATCTCACCTCGTATTTCCACATTCTTCGTCGGGGAATTCGCGACCGATCGTCGCGCGACATCTTGAAAAGTAATAGGCGAATATATCCTTCTTTCCTCGGAGAAAAATCCCGAGGATCCCGGTGGCGTCGGGGACGACATCTTCGAGGAACCTCTACGTTTCGACAGGGCGTCTCCCGAAGTCGGTTTGTCAAACATGCCTGGGCTTATCCTGTCCAGACCTATCGCTCCCACCGAGCAAACCCTTTTCTCGGAGCTCCTAGTTTGCCATTGATGAGACTCCTGTATAGTGATTCCCTTGGTCGTGACAGAACGACATTCTCGCTTTTCCAACCAATAGGTCTTCATTGTGCCTGGTACAATATATCGGTAGAATTGCAATATCGATAGAATTATCCTCGACGCGTCTCGATAAAGCCTTAAAATTAAATATTAACGACCAGACAGATCAGGAACATCTCCGTAAAAACAATGTGAAACGGAATTCACGGATGGTCTTACCCTTTCCCTTCACCTCGATTTCTCCGCGTTCTTTGACCTTGTACGAGGGCGATAGCAATTCCTGGGTGGATTGAGATATATGTATCTGCATAGCTTGGCTTGTCGCTTCCATGCGGGCTGCTGTATTGACAGAATCACCGAAGAGGCAGTATCGTGGCATCTTTAAGCCAACGATACCGGCTACAACCGCGCCACTGTGAACGCCAACGCGTATCTGAAGATGGTTGCCTGTGATCAAATCAAGTTTTCTTTAGCGCAATGTTAATTCTGCGCTACTTGATACAATATATAGTGAATAATAGTGAAATATGTATTGCGCGATGCACGAAAAGTGTCCTTGAAATAAGTTGGTAAAGGATAGAATGTAAAAAAGATATAACAGAATTTTTTCCCGTCACTTTCTATAGACAAAACCTAATAATGAAATTAATATTTAAAGATAAATAAATTAAAATTTCAACAGATATATGCCCCATAAAGGAATGATTTAAAATCATTTTTTTCACGTTATTTTCAGACTTTACAAAATTACAGCAATAATTTTACGTGTCCTAAGGCCTTATGGCCAAAAACTCTATACACAGACTCTCTGGTATTGAGAGTAAATTGCTAAATTATTTAAAAATTCGGAAAACGCAACAGGATGGAAACGTGCTTTAGAAAGATTGGGAAACTCCGAAAGCACGGTAGGTACGAAGAGAAAATTGACAATTTCTTCCACTTTTTTTTATAATACGTATACACCTGTTGAACGGTCCTTGAGATCGGTTATCGCTTCGACCATATCGAGCGCCATATCGCATACGCGATCTGCATGGTCGTTTTCTTTTACTGGCGCACCAGAGACTACCATGTAAGCGTCACCGATAGTTTCGACCTTGAATGAAAAGGACTGCGTGATGATTTGTTATAAAAATATGTTTTTAACATAAAAATATGTCAGAGTAAGGGTACAATTATTTTAACAATTGTTTTCTTGTCTCAACTTGATTACAATAAAAATGAAACTACATGGTATTTATTGCCAGATTAATGAATAAAATGCAATAATACGAAAATCAACGTCGATCGAGTCATTGAGACTAAACAAAATTTCCCGAGAGATAACAATTGATATCCTTTTACCAAAAGTTCTCAAGTATAAAGCGAATACCTTGTAAACTCGATTTCTCTCGGTCAAAGTGTCGAACAATGAGTACATAGCGTTTAACATGGACACAACCTCCATCGGTGAGATCCTACTGCAGATCTCGGTAAAAGTCACCACGTCCGAGAACAGGATCGACACACTATCGAACATCTGCAAGCAAATGAAACGAGAAAGTTTTACAATAATTTCGTTGTTAAAGAGGTATTTATTTATTAACACAATATGTGTGTGTGTGATATATCATGTCTCTATAAACTTTAATAATTATTTTTAGCAATCAACACTGTATGACTGCTGCGGTCGTTTCTGATATTGTATATCCGATAAAATATGAGAGAAAACACTTATTTATAATTTCATTTTTATTAAATAAGAGAGAATTTATTATTATTATTGTTGTCGTTGTTGTTTTTATTTTAGATAATGCTCGAATTCTCTCAATGCGATAAAAATTGGGATTTTTTTCCATCCTTTAGGAATTTTTCCTTTCTTGCTAATAGCAATTAATAATCTAGGTGAATAAAAGGATAATGACTAATTTCTCATTTTACCCTTATTAGTCGTACCTCGCAAGTATCGATCGGACTTTCGCCATTCCTCAAACGATCCGCAACCTGTTTGGGAATCATCTGATATAACAATTCATCCGTACGCTTCATTTCTTCATCCAATTTCCTCATAGATTCCTCCAATTTTTTACTTTTAAGCTGTTCTTGATCTAACGCCAGTTTTAACTCCACGGACTGTTGAGTCCCAGCGAGCATGAGGTCTCTGTGTGAAGTCGTTAGGTCAATAGTTGTTAGATCGACCGCTTGACACGAAGCCTTAATTGTATTAGTCGATTACAAAAGAGTCGATGAAAACTACTATAATTTTTCCAAGTTTAGTTTTCAATACAAACATTACAATAGTAATATTTCTCTAACAATGAGATAACATTAGTCGGATAAAAAAAGGGTAGGTAATAAAATTCTTTTTCTTCTTGAAATTGCCTCGACTGAAAGACTTTTTTATCTACCGGCTAAAATCGTGCATCGAGAGATCATTTATATAAAGGCCCGTTGCTATTAAAGCGTTCAGATCGGGCATGACAGGTGTACCGAGATACATCATCATTTTCCAATTGTCCATGTATATCATTTGACCTGAAAAAATGCAATTAACAACGTCATCTCTTAAATCTTTTGCGCGTCACCATTGCGCACAATCCTACGTTTTCTTTTATAGCACAATTATCGACTGTCTCTTATTGTTGCGTATAATAAAAAGAGAAATCTCTTATATATAGATTTCAGTGAATAGAAAGTTAATACTTGACGTAACACAGCTAAGTTTTGATTAATCAACCAGTAATCAACAACTAAGCTTCTAAAGCTGATCAATAAATACAAGCGTACCCTTTAATCGTAAAGTCTTATCTTGTACCGTTTCAAGCTCGTCGCTCAAGAGAATTTCGTTTCTGTGTCGATCGTCCAATCGTTCCGTAAGCACTGGCTCGACGGTAACCAACTCGAAAATGTTGTTCGTTCTATTCAATATCTAAATTATGCAAAATCAGTCAGTTGGAAATGGACGGCAAAGTTATACTAGCGGCCTAGATTTGGGAAATTTTGGGAAATTTGTTCAGAGAGATTTAAATGTACCATATAAATCAAATACTTGGAAACATGGCTCCAGATCGTCGCTACTTATTGAATTTTACGAATTTTCCAGATTGTCTCTTTTTGCTACGTTTTCTCTTACGTTTATTAAATCTTGATTTACCGATTGAAATTTAAATGCGATAAGTGGTCGAACCAAATCGAAGAAGTACGTGATCTTCTTGCCAACCAGATCTGGCAGTATGACCATTAATGAATTGCCGATGCTCCTAACAACCATATCTGATCTGAAATGTAAACGGTTATTAATCGGATAGATTTTTTATTCAAAGATGAACTTGCGTACGCGCACAGTTTTTTATATTAATACACAATTTTTTAAGAATTTCACGTTGTTTACTCCTCATTTGGATCCTTGTAATTCAATCACGGGAATTATATAACCCAAATTTATATAGAATCTAGAGAATTTGATTCTCCAGAAAACAGATATTACCAATTCTTAACAACATTTTCGCACAATCGTTTTAGCACGCACCCGAAGACGATGCAGAAGGGAAATATCTCAAAGAGGACGCACGCTCCGATCGGCAGGTGTTTCTCCTCACGAGTCATCGCGAGCGATGCTAGCGTGAAGGCACGATTGTCGAAGGTAAGTTGAAAGGTCACGTGCACAGTGTCGAAAAGCACTTCCTCGCGTACCAGCTCGATCTGCAGTTCCTTGTGATAAAAGTGTCGGGCGACTTCCCTTATTTGGCCCATCGTGTAGTAGACGAAGCCCCGGCGTTTACTTCGATAGTGAAGAGTCAATCCTGCGCATTCGTCAATTTCTAGAACTTGGATTCTAAAATATATTACATAGCGCATAGACTAAAATGTTCTTTTTCATTTTAAGGACCGTTACATACGTTTAACAGACTTAAAACTAGTTGAAATTAACGAATTTTTATTGTGGGTAAAATTATATTTTATTAAAAAATTAAAATACACAGTCTCTCGTAGAGCAGTAGTCTTTGGAGAATATCTCCTGAAAATTTCAGTAAAAAATATCAAAAATTGTGGTCTTGGCAGCTATTTTCCCGAACGGTGTTTGTAAAAACGGCGTTCGCGGTACCACAGAGATACCTCCTCCGCCGCGGCCTCCGCCGGCCTCTCTCGTGTGAAACAAAAAACGAATAAAAGTGCTTGTCATAGCCGATCTTGAAAATATTGATTTTTCGTAAAATGGTTCAAATGGCAGCGATTCGTAGCGAAAAATGCGATTTTTTTTACTACGAAAGCGGTTTTCTTTTATTTATAAAAAAAAACTAAGCCATAAATCGAAAAAAATCCTATGACAAGCACCAGACTAGATTATTGTATTGAGAGTAGCTGTAAAAAATTTCATGCAAATCGGTTCATTAGTCTCGAGAGATATTTCTGGTGCCGATTTTTAAAACACTGTTTCGGGAAAATACATATAGCTGCCAGGACTATAATTTTTGATATTTTCTATTAAAATTTTCGGAAATTTTCCATCTTTTAATAAAACATAATTTTAGCCACGATAAAAATTAAATTTTGATCTAATTTTAAAAGGCCTGTCAACAAACATATATACATATATATGTAACCCCTTAAATCTCATTTATAATAAGCGTTACATGTGAGTTGATGAGTAATATACAGGGCGAAAGAAGAACGAAAGAATATGTTTTCAGAATCTTTTCGAGACGCAATTAGCGGCTATTAGTGGATTGTGTAACTGACCGTGACGAGTCTCATTTTCACAGATGAATGAAGGCGCTCGCATTCTCGGGTAAGAAAACTTGAGGTACTCGTGAAGGTTGTCTAGACCGTTGAGAAAGTCCCTCACGTGCCGTCCGAGCACCGAGAGTACGCGATCGTAACCGTACTGTCCGACGAATCCTACAAAGTGCACACCCATTTGATCGAAGAACTCCTTTTCCGTTACGCCGAGTACCTGAAGAGTAAGAGTAATAAGTATACTTGAATTTTTTAACAGTTGTGCCGATCAGTAATTGGACGAAACCATTTATCCGCTTTTGAATGCGTCAAAATTTAATGCTCTGCGCTCTGCCTAACACATGATATATTCTACATATTCTATATTCATATTTAAGCATTCAGTCTTTGTGCCGATATTATTGTTTTTATTGTTTTTCTTGTTGTTGTTATGTCAAACACATTATTAATATGAAAATTAAACGATTGGATATACAATGATATAAGGACGAAACGAAAATTAGAAACTACATATCTTATAAAGTATTTTATATTTCGCCTCTCTTCTTTCTTTATGAAAAGCGTGAAATTTCTTTGTAAATCCTAAATATAAATATATTCAGTTATATGTATATTCGAAAGACGGTTAAGAAAATAATGCGACGCAGACATACCTGAATTGCTTTTTTCGCTAATCGCGGTATCAAGTTTTCCGGATAGACCTGATGAACACTAAAGCTCGGCTGATCCACGGACGCCTGCCTGCGGATCTCTTCCCATCTGTCCTCGCCATAAACCTGCCTTATATATTCGGCCAAGTTCTCCAAGATTAGACCGTACATGGTTTCTTTAGACACAAGTCTTGCCGAGTCTACTAGAAACATGTAATTTTTCACGAATAATACGACCTGTCGCACAAGAGCCCCGTCCACATAATATTTAAAGTATATCTATATTAAATTCCTGTTTAATTCCGCTCTTGTCAACGTAACGATCTTTTTTTTTTCAGATATATGCAGACATGCAGATGACGCACTTGTGTGACAGATTGTAAACATGACACATTCTTTCGAAAAGTAATTTTGATAAAATCTAGTCCTTGATAAGATATGTGCGTCTAGTGAATATCGAGACACTTTAATAGTTTAATGGTACATACGCATGTACATCTTTTCAACTCTTAACGATATTTCGCCAACTTTTGTTCACCATGATCATACTGACCTCGCTCACTAAAAGGATGAGACCTGGGTGTAGTATGGGATCGCGATCCCTTGAATTGAAATCAACTTCGCATATGGATAAGAGCGCGATTATTATTAGATCGTTCATAATTTCGCTCACGTATGTCGGCTCATCGATGACCCTGCGCCGCTGATTTATTTCAGACGTTTCAACAATATCAATAAGTTTCGGCTTTGGCTCGCGTGCCAAAAACACATTCTCGATACGAAGTACTCAAACGATTTCGATAATTATAATGACTCTATTTACCTTTTGATATAACGAAACAAACTGCAAAGGTAGCGCGAAATCGTAAGAATTACACATTAACTTTAATCTTCGAGTTATGAATATTATCACGTTTGGAAATGAGAGTGAGTGAGTGAGCGTGAGCGTGAGAGAGAGAGAGAGAGAAAACTCTTTTCAATCGCTTGATAAAAAGAGCTAGAGATAAAACGTGTCCTTTTCAACGATCTGATGATATCACGTTGTAGAATATATGACTTCGATCCTTAGCGCTATCTCTCCATCCTCTGCTTCATTCGTTGTAAATGCATAGATCTTTTCAACGCACTTGAATATTCTACCAACAAAGCCAGAAAACTATCGAAAAATGAAAAATCGAAAACTTATATCTCGTATCTTATTTTTGGACATACCTTGATGTAAAATATAATAAATGTCCCATAAATATAAATATTCAATTTCCAACGATATACATTATCTTTTTATACAGACGCGTACAAATTTAAAACAAATCGGGAGATCGTGCATATGAAATCAACTTATTCCATTGATATCGTATGGGACAGGTCTCATGGCACTTGTGCATCAAGCATCTGCGCTTCTATTTATACGACGCACTTTCGCAAGAGCGTAAAGTCGCTAGAAAAATATCCTGAAATAAACACTCGCGCGTCCGATCTCATACTCTATCCAAAGGATATAAGTTTTCAAATATATCAGAGTTATTTCGATGATTCTTTACACCGATCAAGAATGCACCTCTGCCCAGGACCGATATATATCACGATGCGAAGGTGATAAATTTACTAGCGTGGCATATCATCCTCTCTCTATCGTGGCAAATTTCATCTCTTATTGTACACGAATAACGAACAATTAGTTTCACTTGGTGAAAATAGTTTTGCTGAATCCACATACATGCACGTGTGCGCGCGCGCCCACACACACACACACACACACACACACACACACACACACTCTCTCTCTCTCTCTCTCTCTCTCTTTTTCTCAAGTTTCTCTATAATAAACTTCGATTTTCGTCTTCTCATTAAAGCGGTAATGATTTTCCTACAACAGTAAAATGCTGCAGATAGACAATTTTGTTTCAACGGAACATTTTTACGAATAAATTTTCGTCGGCAATATCTATTCTATCGATAAAATATTAGATAATACTGCGATATTACATTAGTTTGCGATAGCGAACTTTTGTCGCGTTCGCATCGAATATACAGTAATAGCGCGCGCGCGCGCACGCGAGCGATCCGTTACCTACTTGTCAGCTTTCTAATTATCCAACATAATCACTTTGTTACGATCAACAGCCAGATATGGGAATATGTTGAATCACTGATATAAGATGAATCACTTACATGGCCTAAACTAGCCAGCACCCGGGCCTCTTGCAAATCCGTCGGCGATCCTTTGCGGAGGCTGCGGCCCGCGGTTGCGGCGGAATTTTTGAAAGATGCAGCGACGGAGAGGAGCGAAGAGGAGCGACAAAGATCACCGCGCGGTAATCGGTGGATTCGATGCGGCACAGTGGTACCCCCTTCGCGAAACGCGGAATTGTATGTTCCGCAGTACAGTGCCGTGTACGGAATAATCAGATGGATTCGATAGACTCTCCCACCGCTTTCCGCAACTTTTCAATCTCGCCCTTCTCCCCACTTATTCCTACTTTCCTCTTCCGTCGTTCCATTTTCTTTCCTCAATCTATTTAGGCTCTGTATAGACGATCTCTTTCCGTCCCTCGTCACCACCCCCTCTTCCTTGCACCTGCAATCAGGGCCGCATTTTTCAACATCCGTTAGAATTATTAAATCTATTCGAGATTTTTTGTATTTTTCTGATAAAGGTTGAGAAAAAAGTGAAAAAGAAGTGAAGAATCTTAGGGAAGAATTATGTTTGTTGTGTTATTACAGTTGTACGCCCTTTTGTGTATATGTATATATGTACACACACACACACACACACACACTATCGTCAAAATTCTCCAAGATCGATATTCTGCTCGCGACTACAGACGATTAAGGATTTTGTCGACTGGAAGGAAAATCGAACGAAACCTAACCGTCGAGAATTCACCAAACGAGGGCCCACCACCCACCACCACGTTCCAGGATGACCAGGATCCGTTCCTGTCCGCTTGATCAATCCACTTGGTGTTCTCTCGCAGCGCTGTTAGCTAATAAGATCCTTAAGGGCCCTGCTTCGCGTGTGACTCGATTATGAAATACGAATTATAATTGTCCCGCCCGGGGTAGGTAGGTAGCTATCCCGGTTAGCTATTACGGTTAATTAGATCGAGACGATGCTTTTCCGCGTTACAACAATCACGAATCAATATCGTGTTCAATCTGGGAGATTGGAGAGATTTGAGCTAGCTCTCTGCCCCCTGCGCCCCATTACCGGCAGATGTGTGTGTGTGTGTGTGTGTGTGTAGCACGCATATATTATTAATACTTGATCTTATTCGTTCGCGCTTCGACTAATCTTCGGCATACATATACTTAATAGATTAGACATGATAAATTTTGTTAAATATTTAATACCGTGGAATCTCTGTATAAATCCCACGTGTTTACATTCATTCTACATTTTCCTAATTTCTAAAGCCGTAGAAATTTAAGGATAGTTCTTTAAATAGTCCACTGAAATATATATTAACTGAATACGCGCGCTGTTATCTGTTATTATAGAAATCCACGGTAAGCGAGCGATATGAGAGTGAGAGAGTGAGAGAGAGAGAGAGAGAGAGAGAGAGAGAGAGAGAGAGAGAGAGAGAGAGAGAGGTCTCAAGTTCCTCTCTTCTCTTTGTCTAGTCCACAGCGTAGTCAAGAGTGGGGATGAAGTACAGGCCGATCAAGAAGACCAGACAAGGACAGAGTGCTGCTCGAGTGCTCGAGACACCTTGGCATGCTCTCTCTCTCTCTCTCTCTCTCCCTCCCTCTCTCATATCGTACAATAGGCAGGTCTAGCGCGCCTTCCAGTTAGTATGTATTTCAGTGTTTAAGTTTAATTCCTTTGAAGTAAAATCGATTGTATGTATGTAAGATCGAGAGCGATATCTCGAAAGCTCGGAATTATAATGAAGAAGAGAAACCTTGTCCTCTATCTTCTTTTCCACGATCTAAAATCCAGAAGGAGCAGCATGCGGACCAGAAGCGGATTTTCGACTGGTGGCGCGAGGCGAGGGGCAAGAACGAATATATCGCGCAAACGTTGGAATTCCAACTCTCCGCGCGTAAAGCTGACGAAAAACGAGTCCCGCGATATCGCGCGTACATACCTCTCGTCACTCTCGTCGCCACTCGCCGCGTCAGTTCCGCTCTTTCGAACCGCGCGCGCCGCGCGCACGTGTTTTAATGCCGCGCGCGATTAACGATTATTGCGCTTCGCGGGGAAAAGCGAGGCTTCGGAGAACGCGGCAAGTGTCACATGTCACATGTCACATGACGGAGTAAATTCGGTGAATCGCGGCACACGCGGAAGCGGAGGCACTCGCGAGTCGCGGCGCCAAGCGCCGGCAGGGCAGGGCAGGGCAGGGCATTCACAGAGCACATCAGATTTCGCAGTGTTCGCAGTTCGCTACGCCGCGCCGCGCACTCGAGATCGCTACGTGCGTGAGAGAAACAGCAAAACAGCGTTGTATGTTGTATGTACACTCGGGATCAATCTGCAGCGAGCTCGAGCGAAAGAGGGTCGCACGCGCGCGCGGCGCGGCGTTTCTCCCCATTTCTCCCTCTACGCGAGACGCGAGGCGCGAGGTCGGCGAGGTAGAGAATCGAACGAGAACCTAACACGCGCGCCGCGGTATATCCTTCCAGTCCTTCCACAATTTTATATTCCCCCTCGTGCGCGCGCGCGCGCTCGCGCTCGTTGAAATATAAGTCCTCCGATCCTTTCTTTTCAATTTTTCAACGCAGATATTTATAATTAATTGATAATTGACTGTATAATCAAAATGGTAAAATTAGCCAAACGCGAGTTCAAACTTGCGAATACACGATAGCGAGTAATGCGACTACTCGTAATTGTATCTTACCTCGAATAATAATTATTTTATCGTTTAATTGTAGCTGAACGCGATTAAGCGCGACTTGAACACGTCGGGTATAGAACGACCAAAATGTCGTTCGTCTCCTATATTGGACAAACTTGGCAACGCAATAAGGAGCGTCATACGTCGGGATCGATGTACGTCAAGTTTTGTGCTTTTATCGTACATTTTCCCGACACCGCGTATCTTACTCAAATACGACGCGGGCGAAACACGAAAAAATGTCCGCGACCAACGACCAACGACCAACGATTTCACGAACATGCTAATATATGTACAACTTTCCAAGTTACACCGTTACACCCTCTCCCAAATCTACGTAAAGACGGCCTCGCAAGAGTAAGCCTTTTCGCGCGTAAAAAATAATCCCCACCCAGGATACGAAGAATCCTACAACGAACCTGATAATGGAGAAGGTAGGTATTTGTTTTTTTTTACTGCATTAGAATAATAATCACGAACAAGACACGTAAATTAATTTCGTTCGGGCTCTTTTTCGGGCGATCGCATAGACAACTCCGACGAAACGTACGTGTGTGATGTGTGTGATCGATATATTTCCCAGAGAAGTAAATAACTATGCTTATATCGAAAATGTATATAAGCATCAAAGCATCGTACCGACTAGGAGCAAATAATAGAAATGATGATTCGTGATAAGATACCATAATGGAACCACTTGTTGTAATCTTCCCTTAAATCGAGCGTCAAGGCGTGAAGGTTGAAGGTACTTTCTGCTTCTTATCGTAAATACGGTCTAGTTGTCTAGTTCCTGTCAAAAAAATAAGCGAGTTACTGAAGAAAAACTGATAAAACTTAATTTTTTTTTAACTCGGTAAATATTTGTTTATTAAACTCAAAAATTGATTATTTTCATCGAATGTATGCCGATTATGAAATTATAATTACTCTATCTCTCTATAATTTATATACATATGTATATATTATAGTCTTTAAAATGTTAAAGATTATACATATACTTACTCTGCGCGTAACGTTACAATTTCCATATTATATTTTCCTATCCGAAAAATCTAGAATAAATAGATTTTCTCGATCTCTTACAAAAGTGCAATTTCGCAAAACATATTTTATTTATAAAATTGGAACTTTCCTTTCTCAAGTTCGCTCGACGCGGGTCGATCACTGATCTACGCGATAATCCCAAATTCCAAGATAAACTTGGCAGTATTTCTATAATTTGCGGGTTTTATCATTAAAATTTCAATGACTCTAAGCATATATTCATCTTATTTTCAGTATTTATTTTACTATATTATATACGTACTTATAGCTTTATAATTTACGTTTAATCCTATTTATTTTAATGCGCGCGCGCGCTGTCTCCTTTCAGATTTTCTTTACCATCTTTCGTTTTTTTTTTACTTTTCTTGAATATTATTGATTGAATATTATTATTTTCATTAATTTTCATATATAATATATACTGCAGGTTGATTAACGTTTCCGTTATTATGCAAAATAGTTTAATACACGTTATAATTAATTTTCGTTCATATATCAAAATTCAATTCGAACCATTCAAACGATTAGAGATTAGATTGTCGCCTTTGTCCGCGTTAATCCTGGCTAATCCATATCCACATCCACATCCACGACCACGACGTCACTCGCGAGTCGCGACCGCGAACGTGACGACTGACGACGCTAAACGCTAGGTACTCCGAGCTACTCGCTACTGCAGGCCGTCGCGATATCTACTGCATTATCGAACACAAAACTGGCATTTCCTGCTATTCGACGTCAAGCTTGACGTTACGCGCGTCAATGAGACAATAAATCGTTATCCCCATCGAGCGGATCGAGCCCGTCGATTACTAATGAGTCGTATTAATTGTCAATTGCTCCCCGTCCCATCACGATGTCACGGTTTTTCACCTAAACCTGAACCTAAACCTATAAAACCTAAACTAAACTAAAATTATCCGTGACTCTCATTAATTTATTACTATTTTTATTTATTTTAATAATATAATATAATTTTTGTTATATTCATGATCTTACTAACCATACTTGGATGAGATATTGGATATATGTATATTGCATACATATGTAAACGCGCGCGCGCGCGCGCGCGTGTCAAAGGTCCGTGTTTATTGTTTTTCTATTCTTTATCTTGAGAAATAGTGCTCCGAAAATGCAAAGTTGTGATAAACTCTTCATCACGTGACCATTGTTTGACCGTGCAATTAAAAAAGTTTTCTTCTAACATTCTAACCTTTTCCAAAAATAATCTCGCTAGCGACACTCTTCCGTCTGTTCTTTTTCGAAGAACTAGCTGAACCTACTGAACTGGTGCAACAAGTTGGAGTAAAATAAAATATACTTGTCTCACTCTCTAAACTTATTGCACTAGGGTGCACCAGTTCAAAAAAGAACAAACAAACAGCGTATATTCTCAAGAATACGAATAATATGGAAGATTCACGGTTCACCGTTTCCTCGTGTGCATAGACACAATTTATATATTGTACAGATTGTATCTATGCACAAGAGAAAATATTTAAAAAAATTTGATTTACACTGTGGTTTTTACCCCTCCATATATATATCTATATATATATATATAAGACCGTATGGTTTCACACCTCGCGTCGGGCGTCCGACAGTAGTTTGTTTGTGGCCTAGAATTTCTAGCTAGTAACATTTTTGTCTGATTGGCTCATTCAGCTCATTGGCTGGTGGTCAATCGCAGTGGAAAAACTCCAGGCACCGAGGGCTGTGATTGGCTGGTGGTCAATCGCAACGTGGTCAAACGGAACGCTCCCTTTTCTTGCGAATGAATTCAAGAATCGAGCCCCAGAGTGGCCCAGAGCGCCACTGAGCGCCACCGAGAGCCTCGCAAATCCTCGTGAAAGTACGCCCGAGGCCCGAGGCCCTATCGGCCCGATCACCGATGGCGGCGATGGCCCGATGCGTGGCCTGCGTGGGTGGGTAGACTTCAGTAGACTGGAGTGACTGGGAGTGACTGGACTGGGTAGGGTAGGTGAATGGGTGGGTAGGGTAGTGCCTGTGCGTTTTCAAAAATGTGGAAAGAGCACTCGCGTCGCGAGGAGCGCTTGTGGTGGTTTGTGTTGGCTGATGCCTAATGGTGATGACGAAGAAGCGTGGTATGCGATAGAGCATTCAGAAGAATCAGAGTCGGCTGTCGGAGAGAGACGATCCGCTCACATAAGTCGCTTGATATAAATATATATTATAAGTAATCGCAATCGCAATCGCCAAAGTCGACCATGAACGCGTTATTATATACACTGTGGACAGCTTTGATGAGTGCGTGCGTCATGCACGCTTTTAATCTCGAACCACGAATACCTGTTGTCAAAAGGGGCCTGCAGGGCTCCTACTTCGGCTACTCCGTAGCCGAGCATATAGAGATCGAGAACCACTCGTCATCCAAATCGACCAGTTGGTGAGTCTATCCTCTACTAGTCTGCTTACTCTGTCTCTCGTCGAGCAGCTTCCTATCGTTACAATTGTTAATTCTTATATTTATGTGTGTATATAAAGTAATATTATGTATATAAAGGTGTTACTGTAATGGGAAAATAGGAGAATAATATGATGTAATATTTTTTAACAATCTAGTTTCTAGTACGAATACAATATAATACGATACGAGTTAAATTTTTATAAAAATTCCCTTTATTCGATTCGTCATTGATTGTCTCTTGATCAATTGTTTTTGTTGAAATTGAATCGTATATACATGACATGTATAGACTTATAGACGTAGACATGGACTCTACTGCACAGAAGAATAGCCTTATCTGAGTAACGGTACGAGTAAAAGAATCGCTTCTCTCTTTCTCTCTTGGAAATCTCCTTTTGTCGTTGCAAACTTGAAATCGAGTCAAGTAGAATCTTATTTTTCACCTTTTTAAGCTGCTGCTGCTGCTGCTGCTGCTACTATGTTGAGACCTATGTTACCTTTATTGTAATTGTAACTATGCTTTCTCATTTTCAACAGGATGCTGATCGGTGCACCCTTGGATCAAAATCGACAACCGGGTACAAACAGATCGGGAGCGTTGTGGAAGTGCCCGTTGAGTACATATACGGGGGATTGTACTCAAGTCATCACCGATGGACGGCTGAGTATGTCGTGTCTCGGATATTTTGTCAATTCTCTATTTTGTCAATTGTATTGTATCGTGATATAACTTTAAAAGATATAGATTTGTAATCCTACCCCGTAATATATATACTTATTGTTTACACTACTGTAATACTTAATTTATATGATTAATTTATATAGCGCTGTATAAATTAAATTATTCCTACGCTCTCCATCACAAATTCTGTTCTCAATGTTAATTGTTTTTTGTTTCTGTTCAATGTAAATTCTGTTCAGTTAAATGTTTGAATGTTAAAATCAGGTCGAGCACATCTTTATGTTCTGCATTAAACGTGTCCAACGATGGATGAATTTCTATTTAATCAAATATATTTATGTATCGTTCGATACTTAATTTTATATTATATATATAATAAGATGCTTTTTTGTTAAATCATGGTTCGGTAAACCAGTGGATGATGGTCTACTATACAGACCATACGAATACGAATCGTACGATTCAAGTAAGTGTATAAATTTCAGCAGAGTCTTTGCAGAATGAATTGAATGAAGAGTTTGAAGATTTTTACCAGCGGTTTGCCATACAACACGTGCATATGTCTTTCCTGAACAAAAAAAAGTATTACATATTAAAAGACGAGAAAGCATGCGCGGTGAAAAAATTAATCTCTATTATCTATTATATGTATATATTAATTCTGCATCAAAGCTTGCTCTTGTTCGAAACAACATAGAATAGAAACGGAATATTTCTTAAGGATGATAATATCACAAAATTAACGATGGCGATGCTGTAATTGTTTACAGCATTTTTATGTTATACGAATGCAAACTGACTGATTTCTGCTTTTACTAACATTGTTTTTTGCTAATTATTTTTATTTTTACTTAGTGCAATTGTCATGCAGTTTTACTTATTCAGATTCATGTTTATATGCATGGTCAGTACGTGATATAATTAACACAAGAATAATTTGCTATTTATCCAAAAGAATTATAATTAAATGATAATTTAAAATTGCATAATCTAAAGTTATTTACGTATTATTTATTTATCTATCATAGTTTCCTGGATATTGTGGTCGATTAATTTTGCTGCTAAAATTATAAATCTTCTTTTGATTTAATAATTATTGTTACTGTCTTATATCACACTATATCATCATTTCAATATTATAATAGGTATTTTATTTGTGCGCGCGCGCGCGCATACACACACACGCACACACACAAAATAGTTTTATATTGTATTTTTCTACGGTTACTATTTAATTTATTTGTTTTCCAAATTTATATCTGTTTTCAAATTTATTTAACTTGAGAATGTAACTATCATTGAAATGTTAAATCTTTATCTGTTACCACAAGCTTACAAATATTTTTGTAATTTGCAATTAAAATATATAAAATTCATAATTTAATTTTTAAAAGCGGATATATGATATATCTGATGTTTCCGTAGCTCCACGTTTGTGAAGATTATAATACTTTTTCCAGATTTGGAATCGGATGATTTAGTACCGCCGGGGACTGATGAAATAAAAGATAATCAATGGTTAGGAGTTACTGTACGTAGTCAGGGAGTAGGAGGTAAAGTTATGGTGAGTAAAGAAAGTTATAGACAATCAAAATTAACAATATCGTATCGCACAGGTTACCTATTGGTTTCATCTATTCTCAGGTATGCGCGCATCGCCATATCGTTAAAACAGCTGATTCGCAATGGGGCCAAGGCCAATGTTATGTATTATCTCAAGATTTAAAATACGACGATTTGAAAAAGCCATGCTCTGGAAAACCTACCAACAAGTAATATAAACAAATTGCCTGATTTGTAGTTGCCTAAACATTTCGTGTACTCTTACGACGCTTCTTTAAATTTTAGCTAACAATCTATTTCTTGTAAAATTCGATTTTTCAGAGCCCACGAGCAGTTTGGTTACTGTCAGGCTGGGACTAGCGGTTTGTTAACCGCTGAAGATCGTGTAGTGATTGGTACGCCAGGACCACATACTTGGAGAGGGACTCTTTATCTATTCACTATTTCCGATGAATTTTTAACTAGGGACAATACAGTTTACAACGCGCCAATGCAAGATTTTTCACCTGTAAATAAATACAGCTATCTCGGTACGTAATCTTATTAAAAATAAGTTTTTATTTCAGTAAAGCTTTATACAAAATATCACAAATATCTTATTATAAATACCGTCTGAGAACTTATTTGTTCTGCATCCAAATTAATCGTTTCCTTTTTTTTCTTCTTTCCTTTTCTTTCTTTTTTTTCCTATTGAATTATTGATTTTTTAGCGGGCAATGTAAGAGCGTTGTGCCATGCAAACTTTTATTTCATTTTTACGCTTTACTTTAATCTACGTACTTATATAGGAATGTCCGTGGCCGTTGGAAACTTCTTTGGCAAGGATTTGGCTTATGCGGCGGGTGCACCTCGTTCTAATGGTACGGGCCAAGTAGTTTTGTTCACCAGGCGCGATTTTAAGTCGGACATGGACGTTGCCCTCGT
Source organism: Temnothorax nylanderi (assembly GCF_030848795.1). Lineage (NCBI taxonomy): Eukaryota > Metazoa > Arthropoda > Insecta > Hymenoptera > Formicidae > Temnothorax > Temnothorax nylanderi. The sequence continues at coordinate 140,008 of NW_027249327.1, read as the reverse complement.
TCTAGACGGCGAACAATTTGCCTCGAGCTATGGATACGAAATCACATCGGCAGATGTAAATGGAGACAAGTAAGACAACATTTAATATATATTTTATTGACATTTGTTACAAGATCATTGTGTGTTATATTATCGCGAATTTATATGTCTTGCTCATTTTATTTATACACTAATATTTATTGTAGAGTAACTGATTTAATCGTGGCAGCGCCGTTTTACTTCAACAAAGCGGAAGGTGGAGCTGTTTATATTTATACAACGCTAGATATTTGTAGAACCATCAAAGATCACGAGAAGTGTTCGCCTGTCAAGCTCGTTGGTCATGAGGAATCGAGGTTTAGCATATTTTTACATCATTTTCTGTTTTAATCCATGCTTGGATGGATATTCGTTGTATGGTATACGTTGATTAATTATGATAATGACAAATTGTCGACAGATTTGGATTCGCACTAACAAATTTGGGTGATTTAAACAAGGATGGATATGAAGATATTGCAATTGGTGCTCCATACGACGGAAAGGGAACTGTTTATATTTATCTTGGCTCCAAGAATGGCATTAAAAAAACACCGTCACAAGTAACAAGTTTTGTTATAATGCTCATTGCTTTATTCTTTTAATTTACATAATTTTGTTGATTTTTTTAACATGTCCAGTTTTAGATATGTTAAAAATTATTTATTTTATTTATGCAATTTGTCGTTTTGTCATGTTATTGTTTAACAGATCATACACGCTGAAGACTTGCCTACGCCAATGAAGACATTTGGTTACTCTTTGAGCGGCGGAACCGACATGGACCAGAATGGCTATTCGGATCTCTTAATCGGAGCGTATGAAAACGATGCAGTTGTACTTCTCCGTTCTAAGAAAATAATCGATATCTTTACTTACATACGCTATGCAAAGAAAGATGGGATATATCAGGATACAATAGAACCTATCGATCCCAACAAAATTGGATGTTTGGCCGATCTAAACTCAAATTATACATGGTACTAGTAGTTCAACGTGAAATAAATTGTAAAACAAATACATATATACATATATGGTGTAAAAAAACTAATATATATATGAAACTCTGCAGTTTCGCGTTTGAAGCTTGCTGCAAAACAGAATCGCTAGCGAAAGAAGATTCTATGCAAGATCTAAGATTAAATTACTACATCGAAGCAGAGACTTACACCGGAACTAAGAAATTCTCGAGAGTTTGGTTCGGCGTCAATGGTAATGCACGTCCTCATTACATTAATCGAACAGTCACCTTAGATAGCACAAAGTTGGTACACTGCCAAAAGGAAATTGTTTATTTGAAGGTAAAGTTAAATCACATGGTTGATATTACCTCTCTATTATACTTATCATTTTTGTAATACACTCATGTGTTAATACAACACAGAGCGTCTATTGTAGCATTATTATTAATATTTAATAATTACATACCTAATTTAATTTAAATCTAAAACATCTCGGCAAATACCATAGATTTTGCTTATGATAAAAAAAAGTTTAAATGTCACGAGATCCATATTTTAAAAGTTTATTAACTGTTTGACAAGCATTTGGGACTGACGCTACCAGAAAGATCTTTCTGTCAGAAATTTGTCAATAGTATCGCAATCAATTGTATAGTGGGGCATGGTGACGAAAAAGTCCTCGTTTATCTTGATAACACAGGCCTGTGAAATTAAGGGTGTTGAAAGTTGTTTGAGAATTATCGGTTTTGTATGTAATTTTGTGCGCTGAATACGGATTTCGCCGCAGAAATTGCCTATTGCGTCAGGTTTTTGAGAAAAACGGGGTAAAATGGTCCAAAAATGACAATTTTGATTATATTCATGAAAGTATTACAGAGAAAACAAATTATTTCCTATATTTTAACCGATGGCTTTGTATAGTACTATCCTTCCTCTTTAAAATCCAATTTTTATTTGCCAACGTGCGATTTTTTCTCGCCGAGAGACAGAATATATTCTGTACTTCTATGCTTTCAAAAGTTCATGACTTCTAACTGGTATATCTCGGCGAGAAAGAATCGTACGTTAAGAAATAAAAATTGATTTTAAAGAGGAAGACTAGTACTATTTGAAGCCATCGGTTAAAATATAGGTCTACCAATTTGCTTTCTCTGTAATATACTTTCATGAATGTAGTCAAAATCATTATTTTTGGGCCCCGCTTCACCCCATTTATTTCAAAAACCTAACCTGACGTGATGATAGGCAATCTCTGCGGCCAGAAATTCGTATTCGACGCACAAAAATTACATAGGAAACTACCTATAATAATTCTCAAACAACAAAATCTCGTAGATCTGTGTAATCATATCACGTTGATAAATCACATTTATCTTTTGGCATCATAATATTCTAGTCTAGTATTAAATAATAATATTAAATTACAAAGAAGAATTATACGCGCTTGTTGATATTCGGATGGTTAAAATAAAAATAAATCCATTTGTGTGCGAGGAATGGACTTTAATTTTTTTTATATACAATTCTGTTCATCATGCTTTTTTATAACCAGTTTTGCTGCAAATATTAAACGATTTTATCGTCTTATCTTTCTATTCGTAATTTCCTAGAAGATATATAATTATTTATTATGAATGTCTAACACAGGAGAATACACGCGACATCCAAACTCCCATCAAATTTCGTCTGAATTATTCACTGATACAAGAAGAGCCAGTCATGCCGCGTGAAGGTGCTCCTTTACCCGATATGAAGCATTACCCAATACTCAATCAGCAAGAAGCCGCACGTGTATTCGAAGCTGTGTTTCAGAAAGACTGTGGAAATAATGACATTTGCGAAAGTGATTTGCAAGTGATAGCTAAACTAAATTTATCAGGTAGGTGTTCCTTTCTTATATATATATATATATATATATATATATATATATATATATAAGCAAAATTTCATATTACTATAATATAATTATTGCAATATATATTTCTCCATGTAATTTTTATCAGGTTAAAATAAATTTTCAAGTCTCCTGGGCTCTTTCCGACATCTTGTGAGATTGTGACGTCAGAGGCGAGAAATGACACCCTATTTTGTCGTGTGTGCCATTCAAATCGAATAAAAAGACATTTTAATAAAAAAAATCACTATAGGTCGTTTCAGAACACTTGTAAAATTGACCGAAAACTATCCTTTTCTAATACGAAAGCTAGTCATGCGCCTGCGCATAAGCCTGCATCCTATTACATTCATTTTACGGCTCTTTGTTTATTGTCGAGGGAAAAGGATCGTTTTCGGCCAACTTTAGAAGCGTTGTAAAACGATCTGTAGTGATTTTTTATCGAAATGTCTTTTTATTTGAGAATGGCACACACACAACAAAATAGGAATAGGGTGTCATTTCTCGCCTCTGACGTCACAATCTCACACGATGTCGGAAAGAGCCCAGGAGCCTTAATGCCTTTATTCTTAATTTTACTCTCGACTCTCGGTTAGCTCAACTTTTTCTTAAACTGACACTACTCCTTCTCTGGCACTACTCCTCCATTATTTCACATTTGCTGTTTGACCATGCACGCGCAAAATGAAAATACTGTGTGCATGATCAACACGCACTCTGGGAGGTTCTGCGATTGTACAATAAAAATAGAAAAGGCATTACTATAAATAAGATCTATATATATTACTAGAGGAAATTTTTTGATTAAGCAGCTAACAGTCTCTTATTTCTTATTAGCTTCCTCTGTAAAGCCGGACTTCTACGAGTTGTTTTTAGGCGAAAGAGAAGAGATAGTCGTAGAAGTGAAGGTGGCAAACGTTGGCGAGTCTGCGTATGAGGCTCAACTGTTTATCGTTCACTCACAGAATTTGAACTACATCGCCAGTAAAAGCAACGATTCCGTGATCTGTAATCTGTACAACGCTACTATAGTATCGTGTTCTATTGGCAATCCATTCAAAAAGGACAAAGCGGTGGACATACAAGTGAGATTCGATCCGAAAGGTCTCGAGGATAATGAATCGCAATTGGGTTTCACAATTTTCGCAAATTCCACATCAAAGGAAGTGAAAGAGAAGCAACCCACTGTTCTGCAAGCTACAGTATTAAAACGCGCCGAACTTTCGATCAAAGGGTAATTTTTATATTTCATTATTTCAATGTCTAATCGTTCGATTTGTATGGCGTATCTTCTTCTCCACAATCTTCTCTCGCAAATCATTGAATGAAAACTAGTTGGTTCTCTCCGTTTGTCGCTTCAGAGATTCGCTGTTTTTATATTTTTCTACTAAGCGATTCTGTGTCATAATACACATATCCACACATACGGCTAATTTACAACATTTGTTAATTTGGTGAAAAATAAAAACAAATTTAATCACATATGTGATTGTCCAATTGTGTTTGCATGACACACACTAGGTGATGTTGTAAAAAGTTGATAAAAAATACTCTCGATGCAAATAGATACTTATATTCGCGCCAATTGATGAATATTTTGATATATTAATATACGTGATAAAAATATATATTTATTCGTAGAAGTGCAAAAACTCAATGGGCGTTTTACGGTGGCCCCGTAGTCGGAGAATCCGCGATAAAACACTTGAATGAAGTAGGCCCGAAGGTGTCGCACGTTTACGAAGTATTTAATGAAGGACCATGGAAAGTCAGCACTGTGGAAGTACGGATTTCGTGGCCTTACGAGGTCGCGAATGACAAAGCGCACGGCAAGTGGCTGCTCTATATGGAAGAGATGCCAACTATCCAAGGTAGTACAAAAAAGATTCTGCCCCTTCGCGGTTGGTGATCCTTCGTAATATGTCGAAATAGAAAATCGAATGAAAGTTGTTTGTAAGATCTGGGAATTAGAATTAATTATTTATTAATTCTTGAATCCCATCTCAGTTGAAATTTGAAATCTCGTCATTTAGAAAAATTTTATGGAAAAGCTGTGTCATTTAAAAAAATGTTTTCAAGTAAAATAGTTGGTATCTTTATAGAAAAACTTTAAGGGAATAGGAATTAAGTAAAATGTCTAGCTCTTCTAATTTAAAAATAATAATAATAATTCTTTAAACGAGCTTGAAATTTCGAATTTCTGCAGAATTTGAAAGCTCATAAATAACTTGCAATTGTCAGCCGTTCGTTTTTCAATTCTGACATTTCGCTTCTAGGACGTATATTGGACAAAAATTAATATATAAATATGATATTGAAAAAGAATATATATATAATATATTAACACAGTATGACATACTTTATCACATAAAATTTATTGAGTATTTATGGAATTAAATTTAGTGAAAATATAAAATATCACAAAGTATAATATAAATTAAGCTTACGATACATCTGACGCATATTAAATGACTTAGCTCTGGGGGATGGTGAATGTATATTGCCACCAGGACATGTAGTCAATCCATTAAAACTGCAAGATAATGCCAACTTGGATGATATCTCTCTCGATAGCATTATACAATCTTCAACTCCATCGACAGTTTTGTACAATCATACTAATCACATAAGAACAACGCGAGATACAGAAAAAGTTGTAAATACGCGAACAATTATCGACAAGGATGGACATCGGCATCGTGTCGTTGCAATGGTAAGTTATCGATCACTTATGATGGTATAAGTCATTATTTATTAAACTCATTAAACTCAAGGTAATAATACAATTAGAAAAATACAGTAAGAAAAATCAGGACTCTGAGACTGAACGCGGAATTTATAATAAATCCCTATACAGAATGATTCGTTGTATGCAAAGGTCATAATTTCGAATGAAAAAATAAATTGGAATTGCGAAATAATTGAAATAGATAGTTTTATTTTTCTTTTAGTTTTACTTTCGACATTTTTCAATATCCGCAAATCAATATTGTAAATATCGAAATATTCTTTATTATCGTTAGAATTTTGTTATTTTGAAGCTTTTAAAATCTAAAGCTTTGCTGTTTCCGCGAATTCATTCTACGTAGGACATTTCGATAATAAAGCGTTTTTTTATGAAGCATTGATGGGAAGATCTTACATTACAGAATTGCAAAGCTGGCACAGCAAAATGTTTCGACATCGTATGCTATATATACAACTTACAGAGGAAACAGGAAGCCATCATAAGTGTTAAAGCAAGGTAATAACAAAAATGTAAAGTTAATTATTATTAATTGTGTCACGCTATATCATAATTTCATTTATTAACTGTAATACGCAGGATTATTCTTAATTATATATCAAATACTTGAAGGAGTGACGTTAGAGCTCGAAACAAGCAAAAAGTATCATTAACATAAGTTATTTAGGCTTTTATTTCCAGGGTATAATAAATTAAAGGAAATGCTCCAACTGTTTTCGCTTTCTGTTGAAAAATAGATATTACTTTATAGAAAATATATTGAAATTCGTTTTGAAATCATAATGTATTAATGCGTTAATAAATATCAAGTCATATTATCTTTCCACAGACAATAATTGATAAGAGGTTCTTTTACAATATTAATATTTCAATTGTATTAAACTTAACGTTGTGGAACATCTTGTGAATTTGATGAAATAATTTCAGACTTTGGAATTCTACTTTGGTCGAAGACTATCCAAAAGTGGACATGGTTAAAATAGGTTCCAATGCTAGGATAGTAATACCTTCGAACATTGTGATACAACAAGAGAACTTGAAAGATGATTACGCAATTGTAAGCATATTTTATATACAAAAAGATATATTGAAAATGTTGAAAGCGTTACGATAAAAATTATTTAACAATGTTATCTCATATTATTATATAGGCCGAGACAATTGCTTATCCAGATTTATTGGATCAGCAAGAAGCTGAGCCTGTACCAGTGTGGATATATATAGTGGCCGCAGTAGCTGGCATGTTATTATTCATTCTACTTACATTAATATTGAGAAAACTTGGGTTCTTTAAAAGACGGCGGCCAGATCCGACTCTATCTGGAAACCTCGAAAAGCACAGAGACGATAATCCTGAAAATGAAGCATTATTCAAACATTAAGCACTAAATAACCGAAATGAAAACATGAAAATGTAAAAACATAAAAACACAACAAATTTTCATGATTACTTAAGATTAAGTACTTATGGTGAAGAAGAAAAAGAAGAAAACGAAAAAGGATATTCGTTTACGCACACAATTTATTTCTAGTTTTATACTGCCTGAATTTGGAATGCATATTTTGTATGCATGAGCAGCTAAGTATGCGAAGATTGATAAAATAGTTTGTGATATTGTTGTACTAAATATTGCGTATGTGACAAATTTTTCTCAAAGAATGTTCAGATTAAGTGTATGAATGTATGTATGTATGCATATACGTCGTAAATGCATTAACGTTTATTATCTTTTGTTAGAGGAAAAAAAACACATCGTATTTAAACAGTTCTAAATCACGACTGTCCATAGTGAGGAAACAAGCAACATAAGGCAATAATTCAAAAATAACTTTCAACATACATTGTATATGAAAGATAAGACTAAATAACGAATTAAATTCATTCTATGTTAAATAAGTTTATAGAGACATTTTTATAATTTTGTCATGTGCTAATTATAAATATTATAAAGAAATTGTTTTGAATGAATAAATAGATACAATATAAATATACTGGATCAAAAAATGTCCAGTGATTGTTAGGGCATTTGTAATACCTTTATTATTGTACAATAAGATTGCCATTTTATATCTAATAGAAAGTATGTAACTATTATTAGTTTATATATGTATACATATATATATATATATATATATATATATATATATATATATATTCATATTTTACTCGTGTCATTACATAAACAAAATAACTGACATGATACGAGGGAGATGAATTAAATTTATAATAAAAATTATTTTCTTTGTTCTAACATTATATTGAAATTGAAACGATTACATACACGCACACGCGTGCGCGAAATTTTATATTTATTTTAATTTTAAAGGCTGATTTTCTCCTACAATTTAAATTACAAGAGAATGAAATTGTTAAAATTGCAGGATATAAAACACAATGACTCATACAATCAAATATAATAGTTTAAATGCATTAATATGTATTCATCACGTAACAGAACAATTTTTTATTTTATTTTTAACTTTCACTTAAAAATATTCATCTAGCAGATAAGTCTGCTGATTAGACTGACTATTGAATTATTAACTAGTGTCCGAGAAAATTTCAAGCTTCGATATGTTCTCTATCGTAAAAGGGATGCAAAATGCATTCATTCTTAAATATACTGAACAACTATTATCTGAACATATTAAACACACATACTTCGAGATATTTGGACGCCTAAATTCAGAATTCTGTTTAATTAACTACTATTCCGCGAAAATTGATCCGTAGCGTCTTGTACAAAGTAAATACTGAAATTTAATTTGTTATAAATTTGATCGCATATACGTGTAATCGAGACATGAATTATTCTCTATTAACATTTTTTGTCATATTTTGTAAAGGTTTATCTATGGTAATCTCATAAAGGAAATCATTCCGCCGCACATGATGAAAATTGGAATACATTATACGTAGAGTTTAAAAATGTACAGATTTTTTGCATAAATACATTGTCATATTTATATTTAACAGACTGTTAAATCTACATATAATTTTCTGCAAAAATTAATGATGTTACGATCACGCCAATATTTGTTCTACTGCCCTAAAAAATAAACAAAGTTTTATATATAGATACGTATAATATTATAAATAAATTTTTTTTTATTAGTGTCTAGTAATATTTTATTATCATTACTATTAAATGTAAATTTTTTTAGTAATGTTACATGCGACAAATTTTATATTCGTCCGTAACTAATAGATTCGATATATTTGCATTTTATTAATAACGAAATAAAATTTTATTATCCTAAAATATATTAGCCAAGAGCATTTTTTGTATTTCTTCTCAACAAAACCTTTGTATTACAAAGTAAAAATGTGTTGCAACGATTTTGCGGACACGTGCACTCGTGTGAAAAAAGATTAAACAGTAGAATGTAGCAGAAATATACTTGACAAACCAAGTAATAAAAGTCTGCGATTTTTTATTCTGAATTTTCAATTAAAATTTCCACTTAGTTTTGTAAGAATTTTTCTGCTATAATATTTTGATTTACGAATTTTAGAATATATCCTACATTAAAATTAAAATTTATATTTGTATTCTTTGTCTTACCCCGAATATTTACGAAGGCCTAGACATAGATTATCGTTATGCAATATGAAAAAAAAAAAAATTACTGCCTATGATGATCAATATCTAGAAATGATTTGTCGTAATATCTTTTCAGGTAACGGCAATCTGCGATCATAAACCTGTAGAATATGAATAAAGATGTAATTATTTAATTGTATTTATTGTATGTGTAATCGCAGCTCTATTAAAGAAGTCTATTGAAGAACACTTGATGATTAGTAAGAGATTGTAAAATAAAGTTCAATTTATATAAACTATATTTCATATTATATATAAATGTAATCAAGTTGCTTGAATTACGGAATTACATCTACATTGAATAATTATAATTTAGTTCTTTATAATTGTAGCTGCACACATGTGTGTGCATGCGTGTAATTACCTATATAATAATATCGTTAAAGGAACTGTACTGGCGTGCCACAAGGAATGAGCATCAAATATCCAAAAAATAGGAGGAAAGTCTGCCAACTCGAGCACAGTCACGAGAATAGTCAACATATTGAACCAAGCGACTAAGTATACGTAAGGCAACTTGGTACGGTTAAAATACCACCACAGCATCGTTATCGCGACAGTCGTTAATCCTGGAATCATAAACGGTTCAGCTTTGTTATACAGTTATCTTTCTGTAGGGATATGCGATTAATGCGATTATGGTGTAAAACTTACCTGTCGCTACATTAAGCATCATATTATAACCATAATTAATTCTGCCTGACCATAAATGTGACAAATGTGTGCACAAAATGCTCACATATCCGCAAGTTATTATAACACATGCTTTATTCCTTTTATTCGTTATCCTAACAATAATTAACACGTACATAAAATTTAATATTACCTAAACAATAAAGATTTAAGATTTATATACGTTAAGACACTTATTTCTTTTATCTTTGAATACATTCCAAAATTAACTTACTAACGATGTGTATTTACTAAATGAGTATATTATTATACATTTTTTAAAATATTAACACCTTAATTATATCCAGATAAGACGAAATTTATTGTGCGTTACCTTAAAAGCATACAGTACAAGAGTGTAAGTACCATACTAAACGCACAAGAATAATCCATAGCTTCTGTAAATGGCCAATCCCGCGAATGGAATACGGTTGACCAAAACCACCCATTTAGGCATATCTACAATAAAGTTAAGCCTTTTAAGCAGATTACAAGTCAAAGGTTGCCAAAGACTAGTACGTGTTTGCCAAGTTTTAGACATTTGAGTAGAAGTGGTAGAGTATAGACTGAACTTACAATACTGAAATACGTCCAAGTGTAGAACATGGGATTAGATCGATCAATCCTTGTTTTAAATTTCCGATACATTATCCAATGTGCATAAAAATTGAGTATGGAGAATAAAACCGAAGCAGGCTCCTGACATCCAAATAGGCGGATGAATGGCCACTGCGGGAATAAGAATAATTTATTATATCATTATTTATAAAATGAATATTATCATAAGTGTCATAAGAATAAATGAAAACATTACGTAGCCTTGATATACATATACATAGAAATAAAGTTATGCTATATAAAAGTAATATATAGGTTTTATTGCGTTGTATAAAATTAAAATTTGCTTTTATAAAAACAAAATACGTATGCGGCGCGGTTTACCGCGATTGTACTACAAAAAATAATATTTTTGCTTCAAACATAGACATAGATATTATATATCTTTTCATAAAAGGATTGTTGCTATATTTTGCTTACTTTTCCATGAAACTGTGGTATCTTTAAACCATAAGATACGAAATAATCAACGGTCCTCCATATGCAAATATAACTACAATCTTCCTCGCAAGACCAGCGTAACAAGATTAACGATAAAGAAGGTTGTTCCTTGAAATCTGTTTCTACAACACGCAATTTGTTGAAAATTAAATTAAATTGAATTTTTGATAAAGAAATGTTTTTTTACGAGCAAATAAAGTATAAAATAAAATCTGAAAGGGAGCTGTATACACGCTAGTGATTATATTACTTTAATCTTCATTGAACCTTGCTTGAAATTGGGGAAAATATTTTTGATACTATAATAAATCGATATGATTCTACGACACACAACTTGGGAATGGAAAATAGAGATTGTATGTACATATGTATGTAGTTGAGTACACACACACAAATAGGAGAGAGAGAGAGAGAGAGAGAGAGAGAGAGAGAGAGAGAGAGAGAGAGAGAGAGAGAGAGAGAGAGAGAGAGAGAGAGAGAGAAAAGAAAGACATATTATATATGTACACGATATATCAAACGCGCAAGATAATCTGAATGAGAGCGAGACTGAAAGAGAACTAAGAGAGAATTAAAATAGGAAGAAATAATTATATTCAAGAATTGATATTCAATTCAGTTTCACCCCGCTGCACATGGGGATGTTGGGTGTGGACCTAACTTGATGTGTTAAGTTGAAGAAACCTATTTAGAAACCTATTCCTATTAGCTTGGACCTTGTGTTTTGCTCTGCTGCACGATTCCAAAAAAGATTTTCAATTTACCACGTGAAGCTAGGTCCAACCCACAGTCCCCACACCTCCATGTGCAGCGTGCAGCAGGCAGCAGGGCGAAACAAGGTCCAAGTTAGTATGATTCTAAATAGTGTTTGACAATGTGCCGGGCCGCGCTTGTTAGCGAATTTTTATTTAAAAAAAAGACTAAAATTCTCAGCCAGATTGTAAAACATTTCATTTTCAACCATGATTTGAGAATATGTGGCCGCACTTAATAAGATACCTAAATATTTTATAAAACGATTTTACAAACATTGCAGATTTCTTAATCTGGCTACGACATTAGCGCTTATTGCCTTATTACACTTGACATATTACATGTATCTTATTCACATATATTATATTATTATATGTATGTGCAATATGTACATACTGTAAACATTTCTCTCTCTTTACGTTTTAAATATCCATATGTTCCATATGTTATTCTTTATAAATATATTAGCGCTTATACCGCGCGCGCGCGTCATATCAGCTACAATAAATATACTGTAAACTTCGGGCCTAGTTTCGCATCACTTTGAGGAAAAAGTGAAAAGAATATAAATAATTGAAATGGGAAAAATCGCAGATCGATCATTACCATCTTTGCAGTTGCTAGTGCGACACAGCGTTAGACATTGGTTGTATACCTGCGACTTGTCACCTATCGAACCAAACGTATTTCCAACGAGACAAGCTTGAAGAATCAACAAAAGAGTCCATGCCGACTTTGACATGTCGACCAATGTCGACTACTGTCAACTGTCAGCAACGAGTACCCTAGCTGTTGTTGACAGCTAGTGTCAAGCGCGATGTCAAACTCACGAAAACTATAATTAAACTAACGACGAGCAGCAAACGAGCAAACAGTAAATATGTACAACGTACAACAACCGGCCGGACCGGCGACGGCCAGCGACGGCCGACTGATGATCAACTGGTGATGGTGATCACTGATGGGAGATGGGAGTTGATGGGAGTGACGGCCGACAGGGACGTCAGGGACAGGGGGTCTCCGACTCTCCGGGTCTGTTTACTCTGTTTCTCTTAGCTGCACTGGCTGAACTGGTGCAGTAAATTAGAGTGAAACAAAGGGAGCTTTCCAGCAAGCGACACAAGTCGACACAAACGTCATTCTATCTTTCTTTTTTGGCAATGAGTAACAAAGACAAAACGATACTTGTGTCGATTTGTGTCGCTTGCTGGAAAGCTCCCAAAATATACTTGTCTCACTCTAACTTATTGCACCAGTCAGCCGTCAGCGCCCAGCGCCAGCGGTGGCACGTGGGCCACGTGGCACGGTGGGGTGGCAGCGGTCAGCAGCGGTTCAGCGTTCAGCCCAAGTTGCAGCCAGTGTAGCTATAAAAGAAACAGACCCAGGAGGACCAAAGATCCAAGATCCAAGGAGAGTACAGATGTTTCGTGTCTCGTGTCTCGTCACTCGCCAATACTCGCCATCACTCGCGCTCGGAAAGAACGGGGAACGAGGAACGAAGCGAGAGACGGGGATTACGGGACGGGGAAGGGAAGAGACACGCCATTCGCGGCCATTTAGAGACGAAAGATAAATATTATGCGCTCGCCGAACATTGTCTGATTGGCGTCATTGGCGAGGCGCGATAGGGGGACGCGGACACGAGGATACAGTGATACTGAGTGATACACTGATACAGAAGGATACCTACCTATGTTAGTCGTTAGGTAGACGGAAAAAGAGTGAAGGAACGAGAGAGGTTAGCGGAGTGCGGACACTACGGACACCTGTTGCCGTCGAGTGAGCCGAGTGAGCCGAGTCAGGCGATCGCGATCGCGATGGCCCACCTGCTCAAGAATCTCACCAACAGTATCTGGCATGCGTTTCACGCGTTACAGGCCGATGCCACCAACACGGTCGCCAAATCCAAGTTAAAGGTGAGACCCCTTTTTCAAAAACTCGTGCGATCGCCGAGAAAGCCCGTTCGAATCATCTAGCGGTCCATGTCACATGTCACATCCTCGTACCTTGTTTTATATTTCTAATCAATAATACAATTAATATTGATTAATATTGACAGTTTTATATGACGTGCAAAGTCATATTAAAGTTCTCTCTTTCCTCTTCTTTTTCACATTTGTCCATATCGATATTTAATTTTCATAGGTCCTGACAGCCAACATTGGTACCATGATGGACTTGTACGGCGTGGAGAAAGGCCTGGAGCATTACCGGAGTACGCAGAGTTTAACGTTCGATCAGTACATCTATTACTTACAGAAAGAAGTAAGGTTCTTCTTCTTTCGCGCAAGACGCTTGTGCCATGAGCGTTTGAATGAACGGAAGCAAATGTCAATTTTCTTAATTATTCCGAGAAATAGTAGAATTTTTTATATATACGAATAAAACGTTTTCAAACGTTCAGGCACAACAAGCTCATTATTTACAAATTCTAGCAAATACTTGAACATTTAGAATGTGGAGATAAAGTAGAATACTTAATTAAAAAAACAAAACAATATTCATAGATGTATAAAAGTTTTTACTTCACTTTCTTATTTTCAAAATGTGTGTTTTGTTAAGTATCTTTGAATATTTTCCCAAGTTTTCTCCCTCTCTCTCTCTCTACCCTCGGTCAAAAGCATTTGCTTTGCTCTTCCTGCATCCACCTCGCTGTATTCAGTGTATTCTATAGCGATAATTATTACTTCAGGTGTTCTCCTCTGTAACCGACGCTACTTCTGTACAAACGTTGAAGAGCCTCGAAGACGGGATAGATGAGATTTGCTGGTTGGTTTGTAAAAAGATGTACCTGGAGAGATCCCATCCGGTCTTTGATGATCACAGTGTTTACCAGTTGTTCAGAATTTACTGTCTGCTGGCCGAGACAGAGTCAGATATGACAGATTCTTATCTGGTTAGCGGTTGATTATAATAAAACAATTATATACAAATGTCCTTTTTGCTTGCAAATAGATATCGAACGTGTCGCTTTTGTGACGCAGGTAATAATGCATGGCGACGAGGTGGCGCGAATCGCTTCCCATCTAGTAATATCCTTGGGTCTGCAGTGGGATGCGGCAGATTTCTCAGCTCTATCAGCGGCTATCGGGATATTTAGGTAACTTGTCGTGTTTCTAGCTTGTCACAAAGATCAAGGAAATGTAAAAGACGCAATTTGTTTATGAAAAATTTCACGGGAAGGTTTTCCACGTTTCTGGCGGTTTTGGAATCCAAGTATAGTGGCGGTAATACTTTGGACACTATAGCATTGACAGAGGCGATCGATGATCTCCACCAGATTTACGTAGAGAATGTAGTGAAAAAGGTAAATCAAAGTTTTGCTTCACTTTGCTAATAAATTGAAAAAAAAAAGTGATTTTGACTCTCCTTTCTCCGTAGTAGTATGCTACGACACACCACGTTGCGATCTTACGTTTATATACAGATACATATTATATAGTTTTAAGAGGTGCCATAGCGCACACGCGTTACATAATAACAATAATTTTTTTTACAATTATATCGTTGCAGGGCTACTTGATGAAGAAGGGCTTCCTGCTGCCAACGTTGCGGTACTTCTGGTTTGTGCTGCGTCCTGGTGAATTGACGTATTATAAAGATCCCCAACAGAAAGAACCGTCCGGATTAATACTGCTGAATGCCAATTGCTGGGCCGATACACTGACAAACGGTGGAAAGCCCGATAGAAGATTCGTGCTGAGCACCCCCGAACATAGATGCATCGAGCTAGTGGCAGAGGATCACAAAGGCAGACTGCAGTGGCTCGCGGCATTGCA
The DNA here is from genome assembly GCF_030848795.1 of Temnothorax nylanderi. NCBI lineage: Eukaryota > Metazoa > Arthropoda > Insecta > Hymenoptera > Formicidae > Temnothorax > Temnothorax nylanderi. The sequence goes on along the minus strand of NW_027249327.1, from coordinate 124,520 downwards.
AACGGCCATTCAGCATTCGGGCGAGAAGATCGGCTATCAGAGAAGTTTGGCCAATCAAAGAAGATCCTTGCGACAAGTAAATTGAAGCAAATAAATTGAAACAGAAAAATATATGTTTTAATTAGAACATTAGAACAGATAACAATTTTACTTGGAATTTATTTCACAACATATTGCTGCTTGCTAGGCTACTAAACAGGAAAAAGAAGAGACCAAGCTGGAACTACAGCACGAGAGGCAGGCTAGAATCGCCGCCGAGATCCAAGCTAGGAAATTGGAAACTCTGTCAAAGGAGGAAGGTGCCAAGGTTCAACAACTAGAAGATGTTAAACAGAAGCTAGAATTACTGCTGCAAGAAGAAAAGCAGGCTCTACGTGACGAGGAAATAGGTAAGATTGTATCTACCGTATTTAATTTTTATCACACCATGTTTTTGTAAGATTGTAGTATAATTTAGATACGCGCTATGTACGCATTTACAGTACGAAATTTACAAGCGAGAGTACTACGCGAAGAATGGGAAAAGAGAGAACAATTGGAGAGATTGCAGCAGGAGCAACAAGAATTGCTGGAGATGGAGAAGATGAAAAGAATGGAATTTGAGCGGATGCAGAAAAAAAACGAGCAACAGTTGCAAGGTATATAAAATCCAGAAGATAAAAAAAATAAAACATTAAATTGTTAATCATATTAATAAACGTAATCACGTAATAAAATTTACATACAACACATGTACCGGGCGCATGTGTGTTTCTTTCTTTTAGCTTTCTTAGATTCTTTCTTAATTTTTAACTGTTATCTTTATTTGAAAATTTCCACTTTTGCATTATTCTTCTACATTAATTTTTAGATGCCGAACTGCGACTCCAGCAGCTGGAAGCGGAGAGGGAGCAATTGGATGCCGAGTTGCGCGCTGCGCGCGAAAAGGTGAAGCGCGCCGAAGAGGCTCAACTTCTACTAGAAGCACAAATCGTGACGCGTCCCCTGAGAGGAGGTGAGAGGATCCGACGTACTCAGAGCTTTATACCCACAACGAAAGAACGGCCGTTGTCCGTAGAGAAAATCGACAGCAGACATATGACATTGCAGAAAAATATATGACATACGCTGCACCAACGACAGCTAAAAGATCGATGCGTTTAAGTCTTCCACCAAATAGAATAGCACAAAGAGCCTATAGAATCTATTATACGTTGCGGGGCAACTATATTATATCTTCGCGACGAAAAAATTCCATGCGAGCTTCGAATTCGATAGTTCCTTGATTCTTGATGCCTTGCTTCATTCGCAGTCTTAGCCAAAAAGTATTTAGTATTGCATGTACAAATTTTGTATACGTGAATTTCCATTCCTCATTATCTCGAAAATAATGTGATCTTTATCTTGTAAACGACAAGATATAATTTCCATCTAACGTATGTATATAAATATATCACATATAAATATATACATTTTTTTTTCACGGAGCGTATTATCATAGAGTAGGAAAATATTTAACGCGAATTTATAATTAATCATGTTAATCAGAATTGTAAAATGTGCCCAACAAACAGATGGGGGAATATTTTTGTAAAATTTTATAACATTGACCAAGTTTTCATACATGAATAAAAATTTCGTAATATTTTATTCGAGTAGAATTGAATTTTATTGAAATCAGATGCAATTTTTATGTTTCAAACACTACGTTTACGCGAGCGTTACTACAAAACCCCGTTTACGCGGAGGAATTATCGTAAGTTACTACAGAAGTAACGCTCGCGTAAACGTAGTATATATATATATATATATATATATATGTCTGTTATACCAAGTTGATTTCTGTTATTGATTAAACACACGCGCTCCATATGGCAGACCACACACATAACAGTTTTACCCTTGCTATCCCTATCTCTATCCCTATGTTCCTAATAGAAAAACTTGTAACTTGTTAAGAACAAACGATTTGAACACTAATTTGCAACGGTATAAAATCGTTTATTCGCCGAGAAATGCCGAAGAAGAAGGGAAAGGGAAGCAAATTGGCTCGCATGAGCGACGAGGAACGCGCTCGCTATCTACAGCACCGTGCCGAATTGGAACTAGAGGCTAAACGACGTAAGCAACAGTTGATTGCAACTTTTACTAAGGTATATCCGACACAAAATACAAGTATATAATGTAATACATTTTTGTAACAAATCAATTTTGAAATGTAGAACAAGCTGAAACACGAGGAAGCGTTTTCGCGATTAAACACTGCCAAGATCAATGAACAATGGCGATACATTCTACGACAAATAAAATGTAAAGAACTTGACGAAGATGTGGAATATCTTTGGAATAACTTCGATCGCCTGTTGAAGACGAAAGATCTCGTGATACAGCGTTTACATAGTGAGCTAGAAGCAGCCGATATGGATCACAGAAGACTGCAAGAGGCCCACATTCAAATGATGGACCTGACTATTGGTAGCTCATGCCCTTGTAAATCTACAGTATCTATACTATCGCACAACTATTAATTATTATTAACGTAACATAGGAAGATACAAGCAGAAATGCATCCACCTGCACGAGTCCTTCGCACGCGAACGTACCCGTATCGTTTCGAACGAGATGAATGAGTTAAATAGAGTACGGAAACATTTACAAGAGCACTGCCATCAGTTGCAGAACATAATTTTTGGCCAAGATAAGAAGATAGAAAATGTATTGACGCAAACGAAAATCCAGAATGCCGTTAACATATATAGCATCGTATACTTGGTATGAATATTTTTCTCATCTTTGTGTTTTATATATGATAAATGTTAGTAATTCTTTGGTGATCAAAAATCTTTCAGAAGGAATACTCCTTGTCGCGCTTGATGCATTACGTTTCCAATGAGGTCGAGGAATTGTGGCGACAACTTAACGAAACGATAATCGAATACGAGAAAAATACAGGAGATAAGAGAAAGCAGTACGACTACTTGAAGGAACAGGATGACGCTCATCGTGTGGACGTGGCGCAATATCCAAAGCTGCAAACACAATTACAAAGCACGATTAAAAGTCTGAAGCAGGACACGCACGCATTATCGCAGAAAAGGGAGCAGAGTATAACGGAATTGAACGATCGGATTGTATACATGAGGAAGAGAGCTCAAAGTTTCAGACAGATATTTTTCATGAATCAAGCGCTCGACACTACTCAGCTGAAAAAACTAACTATTATTAGCGCTAGCGTTCTAAAAGTAAAAATATTAAGTTATCAGTCTTTTGCCTGACTTAACTGTCCAACCAAAAAAATTGGATAATATTTAAAACGGTATTAAGTCAAGTTTGAATTTCCGGGAAAAAAAAGTATTTTGGAAATTCTTTGATTTGCAGGAACTGCAGAGGATTTCAGAAAAAGGCTCGACGTTACTGTCGTTGCTGAGATTGTGTTCAAATTTGGAACCGTTCTCGCTGACCGTTCAAAAATACACTTTACGCGATACCGGTTCCAGAAGAGCTTTCACGAGTTGCGTAGGTATACGTATCAAATACGAAACATGTATCTTCAGTATTTAAATAAGACTTATTTTACAGATGTCAGAACCGTTTGACAAATTGGACAAATTTTGGGAACAGTTTAACTACATTAAATCCGACAATATCCTCATGAAAAAGGAGTGTGACAAACTGTCTTTCGAGAACAAACAATTGAGAAACACCCTGCGCACATATCTGTTAACTATTTCTAGAATTCCGGCCGCACGATCACTTACGTCTATCCCTGTATAAATATATCTACTTCAAATGCCGATAAGAGAAAAAAAGAGAAAAATCAACAAATAAAGCATATCAGATTAAAAAGTTTGATATCTTTTAAAATCAAAACTAAATTTAATATCTTCGAGAGTTAAAAATATTAGGATATTTTAGGAAACGATACCTATCTCACGTTTTTTTTATCCACAAGTATTTATGGATAAGAACTTACAGAGAATTGAAAAGAAAAGAACATGCGTTGGATGACATTGACATAATTTATTCAACGATGAGTGAATATGCCTCCTCCCAACGACAAATATTTGTATGGTCGAGCGCGAGTCCGTCCTCTCACAGGATAGAAGAATATCTTTTCCTTCGGCGCCATACTCTCAGTCTCCAGATAGATGTCGAAGCATGCTCTCAGCCGTTGTATTTGCGCCGTCAACGTCGGGGACTTGGTCCACATCACGTTGACTTCCCTCTCGATGTCTCTGATGATATCGGCAGACGCTGGCACCGTTGGACTAACGCTTATGCTGAATACCGGTGCTATTTTTGGGTAATCTGGTTTAATAGCGATCCTGGCCACGAGTTCGCCTAGAGAAATGTATCAAATCTAAACGTGTGGAAGGAATCACTTATCTAAAGTTAGAGATAATTTGATATAATAATCGTACTACTGCCACGACGAAGTACAGCCTCGTAAAAGATGTCTACGGACAACACTAATCCCCGCTGATAAAATTCTGGTGAAGCGACGTAATTCGAGTAACTTTTCCAGGTCATAGTCGTAAATCGATGCAATGACGTTGAGATTTTCTGTGGCACGGGATCAGTCGTACTAATAAAGATTGGCAAGTTGCCAGATTCTAGTTGTCGTATTTCCATACATAGGTCCAGCCTCGCTTTTATACGTCGTTTAATTTCCTTTAACACACTCTCCACACAATCTTGTGCCAATTCTTGACTCGTAAGCTACAAATAAAAATGATGAAGCGGTGAATTTCAATTAGAATACGTTGCTCCAGTCGCATGTCATAATTTTGTTAGTTACCAAAAATGGAGCAACTACTTTCTTTCAATAAGTGAGATTAGTCATCGTCAACTGTTTTTCACATTTATGTACAAGTCTGTGTATACCTTTTGTTGTTGTTCGCTTACGTCGCACGCGACAAAGTGTAGGCCGGCCATCTTTTGTGCCCATTTGTAAGGAACGCCTAGTCCCAAAGACGAAAACGATCCCAAGTTATGTCGCGACAGTTGATACTGATTGGCCGGATTCGGACTTTCCAATCCTAAATCTCGTGGGTACAATTCGCGAAGAACCGACTCGGATACTAGCATGTCTCTATTAATTAAATACGACTTGAAAAAGTTATCTCAAATTTACCGAGCCAAAGAAAACAAGAGAAAACTATTTGTATATATGAAATTTTTATAAATTGACATTAAGTTAATAAGAGTTATATAAATGTTAAAGCAATTTTACATACCCAGCACTAATACCTCCCAAATCTTCCGTTTCGAGTTTCGATTCTACCGTAACAACTTTCAAATGTATCATGTAATAAAAGTGAAGCGTCAGCCTTGTTTCACCTGAAAAGTTTAATTTCGCAACAAAATTCTCTCTCTCTCTCTCTCTCTCTCTCTCTCTCTCTCTCTCTCTCTCTCTCTCTCTCTCTCTCTCTCTCTCAAGATTTTTAAATAAATTAAATCATAAATTTAATTAGTACCTACATTAATAAATATGAAATGATGAGTTTATTCTTTAATTTTATTGCATCTTTAACTTTAATTTGGATATTTTTTAAACAATTCGTTTCTTATAAGACCATAGATTCTTTATCGAAAACTCACTTTTTAGTGTAATAACTATTTTCACGCGCAACGGATGTCGCTGCAATAGTTTGGACCGTTTCTCTTCTTGCCTGGCTTCTCGGGATAATCTGTGATGTCTTTTCTTATGCACTGGCATCTCTTCCACGATACTTTCCGATTGATTTTCAGGATCCGAGTCAGACTCTTGTAAACCGTCATGATTGTTTGCGCGTCTTGCTTCGTCTTCGTCACCTTCCACTCTGACCAGCAATGTACTATCTACAAGATATTTACAAAAATAACAGCTATAAGAAATTTTATCTCATAAAACCGTCACAGAAATATAAATATGTATATACAATGTTTATGAATTATACCATAAGCATCCCTGTAAGCAGATGCCTTCGCATACAATACATAGAGCGGTGATGCAAGCAATGAAGCCTTTTGATGCTCCTGGCGAATTTTGTCCAACGGCAATCCAAGACTTTCTTGTAACGGTTTGCTCGCCTGAGAATATGAAAATTAAGTTTGCCAATTGTATAAGAACATTAATAAGGGCATATAACATTTTGTATATTTTCTTACTTCCAATATAGAACGCAATTGCGGCGCGAGATTATCCAAACGAGCCTGTTTCGTTTCAATACTGGACGCTACCGCCTTTTTACTCTCTGTCAATTCATCACACAATGCCGCCAGTTGCTTCCGTTGCGTCAGTTCCCATTCCAAACGAGCCAGTCTCAATTGATGAGGATTATTCTTTGTTATTTCCTAAAACATGTTTCCGTTTTGCGTGTGCGTGTGTATGCGTGTTGCAAAAAAAAATAGAATTTTATACTCAAGTTATTACTGTATAACTTTTGTATACGTACAGGTCGTGAGATACTTTCTGGAGCTTCTTTATAAAATTCCTCTTCTGAAACAAGTTCTATCAATTCATCTTTGGATCTAGAACAAATGAAGCAAAATTATTTTATTTTGTTTAAAGAGATAACAAAAGAGAAGAATCCAAAGGTTCTTTTGTGTAAAGATGAAAAAATTTACTTGAATTGAAGACATTTAATAACTTCCTTCTTCAAATGCATCACTTCGTACAATAAATTCTGTAAATGCAGGTGTCTGCTATCAACACTACTCTTGGCAGCCACTAGAGAGTCGCGTGCTGATTTTGTACGGAACTTTTCCATGCGATTTAGTTTCTTTAGTTCTATAAAAGCCAGGGATGTTTGAATTTGCAGCTCGCGAATCTCATCTTTCATCTAAAGCATTTGTTTTAATAATAAGTTTAAAGCAACTTGGCATAATAAAGTAATAATAATAATAACAACAATAATAATACGAAGAAGAATAATAAATATCTGTTACGAACGTTTGAATCACCACTGGATTTCAATTGAGCTATTTTCGTCATCGCTGCTCGAATATCGTCGCAGGTTAGCAAAAAGCTTTCGGAATCATCCTCGGACAATCTCTCGATAGCTTCCTTCTCTTCGTAACTGATTATTGTCTGAGACGAGACAAAAGTTAACAGCGGCAGAAACAGAAAAAATAATTCGTTGTTTTAGTTTTACTTGCATTATTTAGTTTAATTTCACTCATAATTTAACCTAACTTAACCTAAGATGTTGACAAGGATATACACGCCGCGGTCAGCAAAAAATGTTTTATTTCTTGTGCAAGAAATCATCGTTCGGCATTGCGAAAAAAACGTAATTAAAAGAGAGACACTTCTTCTTTAAGTCTATTTTCGTCATAAATCTGAATATTTCCCGTAATTAAAAAAACATTTTTTTTCGTTTTCGTACCTTATACATATCTCCGTCTTTCATCGATGCTGTTCCACTGCTCGCATTTACAGACTTTCTTCTTTTTTTCGCACTATCCGATTCGTTTTCCTTACCCATATTTTATGTTTAATGTCAATATATATATCAATATTATATATATTTTTAGATAAAAATCAACTCGTATCCTCGTATCTCGTGTTCGATTAGTGATTAGCGACTAGCGACAGTAGCGACGCGTCGCGAAGTCACGAATTGAGGTTATTAGTTATTATTCTGCACTCCGCAGTCCGCAGTCCGCATTGTCCGCAAAGACCGCAACTATCATATTACGTGCAAAGGAAAGATTCCTTTTGAGAAGCAAGAATATACTACAAATATATTATTGACCGATAAAATATTCGATATATATTTTGTCACTGATATATGTAAGTATTGTTCATTTATGATAATATCAACATTGAGAATTTCACTACGGTATGAAATATATTTAATTCGCATAATTTTTCTACACTCAAATAGTTTCATGCATAGCCTTTAATGTACTTTTCACTCGGTCGGGGCAATCGCGGTGCAAGGTGCAACAAATTTCTTAACCTTAGAAAACGTTAAAGACCAAAGACCGTCAAGGTGTCAATCATGCCTCTAGGCCTCTAGGCCTCTACCTCTACAGGCTCTACAGCGACAACGCCTTTAATTATTGTTTTCATGTTTAGGTACATTCAATCAGATCTCAGATCGAACAAGTCTTGACAAGTCTCTGCAACAAATATTTATCCTACGCAGCTCCACTGCTCCAATCTCGAGCGTGTTATCTGGTCGAGTAAATCGTTTGGCTGTTCTCCTTTCATCTAATCATCTAATCTACTGTCTAATGGGTAAGCCGAGAGACGTGAGAGAGGGTACGGAAGAAGAAATAAACTTGGGTAATTCTGTATCCAATTATTTGTATTTACATCAATTTCGTACTCGTCAATATTACAATGTGCAATTTAATAATATACTTTGAGATTCTTAGTTTAAATCGATTGAATTGAATTTTGTTAGATACAAGCGATGTCTCGCCGCAGAAAAGACATAAGAAACATAAACATAAAAAGCACAAGAAGAAAAAGCTCATACATGACGATAGCGACGCCTTTGTAGAAATTTCAACCGACGCTGACCGGAAGAAAAGTTTTAGAATAAAAATGAAGAAGGAAGATGAACGAAGGTATGCGTATTATGACGTTTCTCTCTACCTCTGACCTTTTTGTAAATTATAGCGTTTCAATTTCAAGTTTAGTTGGCCAAAAAACGTGTCGCCCCAAATTTGGCAAAATAATGGCCTTTATCGACATCTTTGGTTAAAAAGAAGAAAGAGTTTTCTCTCGTATAATCTCGTGTAGTCTGCCCGTGCCGTAACAATATATCGCGTTTAGTTTTGAGAATATACATATCTCTATAGATATCTTATACATGTATGTCGGATACGCGCAGGATGACTGTACAGTAGTGATCGGGTAACGAGGATAACTACATATACCATTTTCTAGTTTGGATAAACGTGAAAAGGTATTGAAGACGTGCGGCTTGAACGCAACTGCAATAAGCACCGCACCGTCTCCAAAAGCAACTACAAAGAAGAAAATTCCTAAAGGTAATAAAGGCAAAGATAGTGGAACCAGCAGCGAGGAAGAAAGATGGCTCGACGCTATCGAATCTGGTAAACTGGAAGAGGTAGTTTTCCCTCAAGTATTATTTCCATATCTTTGCACTTGCCCATGCTCGATGTGTTATATCATCTCTCTAATAAGAAATAAATAAATAAAGACATGCGTTTTATTTTAGGTTGATGACGAATTGAAAAAAATTAAGCCAAAGGATCCCAAGCTAATGACAGCGCGACAGAGAGCAATGTTCGAAAGGAAAACTGACACGGAGCCGAATCCAGGTGTCGAACAACTCATGTCGTTACCTACTGGTTACAAAGAAAAAGTCATGACTGCGGAAGCTATACAGAAGGCTGCTCTAAAGTCTCTGAAACGGAAACAGCTCGCTGATGAAAAGAGAGAAAAGGATAAGGTTTGTATACTATATGTGTAGAAAGAAAGTTTTAAAGATAAACAGCATTGAATGACAAACAGCATTCTGTTTAGCGATTGACAAATTGTATAGAATTGATACCTTTTTGAATTACTTTTATAGAAAAAGACAATGGAAAGGTTGCTTAAGAAACAAGAATCTAAAGCGTCCAAAGTTATCAGCAAGGGAAGATTATCTAGACGACAAGTACCGTTGGTGACGTATCGTTTAACGATCGAAGGAAGTTCTATATCTCTACCGCCCGGTGAAACGTTTCCACTTTCTCCTGCCAAAGAGTACGACAAAATTATTATTTACCATTATTTTCTGTAATGACGTTTGAGCCGTGACATTTCTGTATTTCTGTATTTCTGTTGATTCTATATTTTAGGAAAAGTCCGGCAAAACAAATACTTTGCGGGGTAAATCAATGTAAAAATCCCAAAAAATATTCGTGTTCAAAAACTGGAATACCATTGTGCAGTTTAAAATGTTACAAAGCCAATCTTCTTGTAACCAGGTAAATAATGTGCAAACGACACTAGATTTTTTTTCAAAAATTCTAAAAGCTTGTTTTAATATTTGTATACATAACTTGTACGCGCGAACACAAACACACACATGTATATATGCAAAAAAACTATAAGTCTTAAAAGTATTAGTACAATGTATATATACAAGTATACATACGTAAATAAAAACCTGTTTTTATTTACCATTTTATTAACCTTTATCAACTTTTTTCTAAAGAGAAAAAGAAAGGTTCTTCCTCATCTCTCTTCGTTTCTAAATTTGTTAATATTGTTTGATATTTGTTGAATGATTAAATGTGTGTGCGATAAAGCTGTTTATGCTCGAGCGTTACATAATACGAATGCACCTCTTTGTGAAAAGAGAAGTAAGAAGCAGAAGCCTTTCCTCGAATTGTACTACTTTGTAGTGTAGCCTAGGCCTTGCTTTCACCTACTTCCATACTCACATCCTCCAAGTCCAAGTAAGAAGCCGTTAGCGAAGCGTTCACTCGAGTCGGTCGTCGGCTTAGATTCGCGTAGGATCGCTGAAACTTATGTACGTGTTTGTGTTGGATCAACCCAGATATTCTGGGCCACTATGTCGTGCCTTCGCTATCGCATAGTTGTGATATTTGTTTCCTATTCAATTTCGGCTCTGTGTCTCGAGACATTGGGTGAGTCAAGTCTTTTATCGTATCACCAAGTATATATATTTCCTGATTTTGCTCAAAAGCTACAAAAGCAATCTGTACTTTCGAGAGAGCAACCAGATAAGTTTACCGGTTTATTAATGTCATTGCTCCCTTACGAGATTATACGTGTTTAACTTGATAAAATTGAACTTAGGGACCATTAACCATTTGATGTAAATCAATTAATTATGATTAACGATTATTTTCATAAAATTATTCAATATAAATGCGCAACGTCTCACTCGTGGACTAATGGTAAGGGATTTTCTCATTAAAAAAAAATATATATATATATATAGATGACGGTTATCACGAATGTGCGCGTCCTTGCTCCGAGGAACCATCTTGGAAAAAAACGTGCGTCTATCATTTCTTTGTCACGGAATCGCACAAAGGTGCAAGAAGGTAAGGTAAACAAAAGTTACAAGTTTTTCTTCTTTTACAAAACAAAGATATCTTCAATCTATTTGTAAGTTATTTGTGAATTATTCGGGCATATTCGGTAATGTCCCTGTAACGTGCTTGCGCGAGAGAAGGACAGGGATCGTTTGTAAGGGTTTGTAAGGTAAAATAAGGTAAGGATATAAAAGCGCCTTGAATCTTAGGCGCGCGAGCTAGGCGCTAAGAAATGCGCGATATAGAAAGGAAAGAATTAGGAAGGAAAAAAGTGGCGCGTTCGCGGATTGGCAATATTAGCATGCGGTGTTCTAACGGTTAATATTCACGGTCGCGGGTTACGGGTCGCGGGTCGCGGCATACATTCCGCTGATGGCTGATTGCGCGCGCTCGTGCTCGTGCAACAGGTTCCATAACAGGTACCGCTCGAACCTGCTCGAACCGACCACTATCGCGCGTAATCATGCACGTATAATGTACCACATACATATGTAACATATAAAAACTTAAAAGCAGGAAGCAAATGCGTGGTTTTATTATGAAAAAGCTGCATTATGTATCTTTTTCTCTCTGATCTCGCCACTGCCACCACTGCGTTGACTGCGCCGCGCCGCGCCGCGCCGCGCCGCGCCGCGCCGCGCGTTCTCCCCGTCGCGATCGACTGCCCCAAGTCCCATGCCCCATTGCCCCGTACCCCATATTCTATCGTCCTCATACTTCTCATCTCGTCATCTCGATTCTCGATCTCCTCAATTCTCGCGTCAGTCACGTGTCACGTGTCACGTGTCGCGTCTTCCTTCAATTCCTTCAACGTTCAACGTTCAACTTGAACCGTTTCAACGTCCGTCGTCCGTGTGGCGTGTCCACGTAGAAAACTGCAGACTCTGCAGTGCAGTACTATTTATGTAGACATGATAATATCGTGAAATGTTAGAAACTACATTCACGACAATTATCCGCCGCATTTTTGAACGCGATAAAAAATAATAAAGGTGTAGTGTAGCCAGCGGACTGAGCGGACTGACCGGACTGACCGGACTTGACTCGGCAAAGTTCAGATTCGAGTTTCAACACTTTCAACGCGATTTCGCTCGAATCGTCTTGTCGAAAAAACCAAAAGAGGAATACCGAATAAGTATATAATAGAGACTTTCGTGCGAGCGAGACTCGAGACTGCGTAAGCGTAAGCGATTGTGTAGGGTGTCGTTAATGCGCTCTTAACATATACTTAACATATAATTGGCAATTGGCAGTTTCTGCAGGGAATTCAACGAGAACGAGAACGACGCCAACGACGAGATCTCTCGCGAGTGCGCGAACGCTACCGCCGCGGGTGCGGGCGCGGGCGCGGGCGCGGGCGCGGGCGCGGGCAGGAGCCTTTTGGCGATTAACGGAAAAAGTCCGGGGCCGGCTATACAAGTGAGTATGATTTTCTAATTTTCTTCAGGTAGGAAAATTACGAAAAAGATGTATACTAATTGAAACACGTTTGTGTGTGTGATCGCTTCTCGCTTCGCGAGTCGCGAGTCGCGAGTCGCGAGTCGCGAGAAGAGGCTCTTGAAAGCGGAATATATTTTTATGGTTATACATATTGTGTATGATATAGGTATGTCTCGGTGACACGATAGAGGTTCTCGTTTATAACAAGTTCGGAAGCGACGAGTTGGCTCTCCATTGGCACGGAATCCGGCAAAAGGATTCCAATTATATGGACGGGGTGCCCATGATAACGCAGTGTCCTATTTTACCCTTCGGTGGTTTTCGTTACAAGATAACCCCCGAGAGCGCGGGAACGTACTTTTATCACGCTCATTCAGGTACGTGGATGCCGATTATCGCCGAATTTCCTCTTCGTCTTCTTTTTCATTCGCAACTTTCCACAGCTTTCTTCGCTCCAACCTCCAACTCGTAGACCTATATATTTTACACGGCGGTTTATATGTGTATGGCGTGTATGGCGTGTATATCGTAGTTGAGGTCGGTAAATGGACGACGGCGGTCGTCCGCGTCCGACGTCCGACCTTGGGTATATAGTCGCGGTCGCGGTGCACGGACTGCACGGTGTGCAATCTGCAATGCTGCAATGGTAGCCAAAGGGAAAATGGGAAAATTAGAGGAGGAATTGTGCGCAAACTCGAGTTGTCACGCTTGCGACTGTGAGTCGACTGTCGAGTCGCTCGATTTTCACTCCGGACAGTCCGGACACTCCGGTCTACTCCGGTCTGCACCGACACCGACGCCGGACCGGCCGGACGCGTAGAAGTAGAACGTACATACATAGGTACAATGTACATACATACATACATACGTCTTTCTATCCCTATCCGGCGCGGCGCGGCGCGGCGCTCGCGCGCATCAAGAGAAGCAAGATCAATAACGTCCGCGCCCGCGCCCGCGCTCGCGCCCCGCGGTCGGACTGTCGGACCAGGAATCGGCGCCGTTTCTTTCGCGAACGAAGCGAATAAAGATCGCGCTAAGTATATTGTCCGAAATATTCGCGCGTCCAAACTCCGAAATGGCATACGCGAGACGCGAGCTCGGTACACGCGCCACGCGCCGCGGAGCGGAGCGGCCTTCCTTCTAATTGGAAAACGAAAATTAAGCCAGTCATCACCATTCCGTTACACCCCGTGCTATTTCTATTTCCACGAAAGCGCCTTCGCCTTCGCGTGACTCGCGTCTCGATGCCCTCGACGCCCTCGACGCCCTCGACGCCCTCGAATCTCGATCCGAAGCGAGCGACCAAGATGAGTCGCGAGTCGCGAGTCGCGAGTCGCGTAGAACCGTCGCGTCGCAGTCGCAGTCGCAGTCGCAAAGTCGCCAGTGAGTGAGAGAAATAAAATCGAGGGGGACCATTAGTCTCGCAGCAGGGTGACGGGGTGTACGGGTCGTTGACAGTTCGAGGACCATGGGCGCGGGACGAGGACGTCGAGGACGAGGATCTCAGCCTGGAAAGGACGCTTCTCCTGTCATCAAGGCCACCGACTCCCCTGACGCGACACGCGAGCCTTTCCACACCACCTACGCCGGCCGAGCTTCTCGTCAACGGCCAGGTATAACAGTTAACAGCTTCCATCTCGTCTCTCGTGTATCGTCTTATATAGCAGATAGCACGATAGCAGCTCGCAAAAATTCCCTCGCTCACCGACAGCGACTCCGAGGCCCAAGGCCGCTCGAGTCGAGTCGAGTCGAGTCGATTCGAGTTGTGCTGGTTGTGCATCGCGGTGCCGTGGCCGCGGCCGCGCCGGTGTGGCATATTGTATAATATTTGTAATAAATATGGTCGGGCTTGTGTGTGTGTAATATTATAGCTATATAGCTTGGAGCGGGAAGAGAGGGATAAACGTCCGACGATCGAGAGGTTCTGACTTGAAAACTGATTTGACATTTTTTTATAGGCGCGGCAAGTAGTCGTGCGGGTGAAGCATGGATCTCGCTATTACCTACGCCTCATTAATGCAAACGCTCACGATTGTCCCATTTTATTATCCGCCCATGGACATTCGCTTCGAATACTTGCTGCTGATGGCAACCCTGTACAATCGATGACGGGCACGCATGTCGTTTTATTCCCAGGTACGTTTTACTCTACGCTACGCGTTGCTTTTCCAGCAGTCGTATCCACACACACACACACACACACACACACATATGCATCTTTATCAATACTCAGTATCAAAACTAGTCTCGCGCGCGTTCCAATCTACTTAATTTTATACTGCAAAAGTTTGGTAAATTATTCATCTTTTTCATGGCCTTGTATACTTGAGTTGAGTATTATATATACGAGTATATCACGCAAATGAATACAACTGCGCAAGTGATACATCTTCAAATGACACATGAGCTTCTACACCTTCTGACAAGAAGCAAAAAAGGGCGCCAAAAGCAACGTATCTATATTTAACGCACGTATATTGTATATATTGCACGTGCTGAACTAAACGAATGCTTCCGTTAGAGCCCAAAGTATCAAGTGTCAGGTCTATCGCGGTAGAACTTGTATTTGTACTGCCTGATTGATTAAGGGTGTTTTGAGACTTATAAGCATTTCCTTTTTTTTATATATATATATTTTTTCAATTATGCGGTCAAGTTTCACAATAAAAACGACTGCGACTATTAAATCGTTGATCGCGCGATTTAAAAATCAATGCGTATACACTTATTTGCATTAAATCTTACCAACTATAATGAAAGTCATGTAATAATTTTACGAATACGATATAAGGTATTCTGACGTCTGATGTCTGACGTCTCAAAGCACAAAGAGACGAAGCGTCTCACGCGCGCGCCGCGAGAGGAAGAAACGAAGAGTCTGCTCGAAACCGAGTGCACGCACGCGTACCTTTGTCCCCGACCCGACGTCCCCGACTCCCGTGGCGTCGATTTCAATCGATCTCTTGCACATACTCCAACGTGACTACTGACTACTATCCTCGACCTCGTGTTTCACGTATGCCTGCTGCTCCAAGAGAGACCCTCAGACCCCCGGACCTCCGATAATCGGACGGAGGGAATGATCGCATGGAAGAAGAGAGAGAATCGTTTGCACGTACAGAGAGGCAGATTTTTAAGTCGCAGGTACAATAAGGCCTTTATTGAAATCTCGTAAACGCGCGGATTTAATTTATATTCACGGTCAATGACAAAGACGATCCGAATGAATGAAGAAGATAGTGAAAAAGAAAATGTCATGTCTGGACAATCAACATTTTGAAAAATGGCTACTACGAGGCACAAGGTATTATAGTGACGCACAACCAGGTTTTTTTCCATTATACAATGAGACGAAACATATTCGTGATAATCGAACGTTCTGTGCTCGATTTGATTTTAACGTGACTTCTAGCGTTTGAGATTTAACGGAGCGACAAGAAAGAAAGGGGGAAGAGAAGAGAGAGCGATATTAGACGACATCGGTAGGATCGGCAGAGCGACTGAGCGGGAGGATGGTGGATGGTGGTATCGAGACGAGACATCGAGAATAGCGAGAGAGGGAAATTCTCTCTCTCTCTCTCTCTCTCTCTCTCTCTCTCTCTCTCTCTCTCTCTCTCTCTCTCTCTCTCCCCCTCCCCCTCCCCCCGTCTCTCCCAACGACATTAACTCGGCTCGGATAACGATGTGGATGGTGAGACGCGGCATGGTAGGCAGGCTGCAGGCTGGCATGCAGGCAGGCAGGCGAACGTTCGCGCAGACTCGGTCGTCTTCGTCCTCCCGCCAGAGTTTCCGCAAAGAGAAATAAAGAAAGGAACAGAAAGGAAGGTGGCGAAGAGCGCGCGCGAGCCCGGTGCAAAAATCATTAAAACGCATGCTCGTTTCGCGGCTGCGGCTTACGTCGTGTTGATTCCGGCTCGTGATTTATTAGCGGACGATAGGAGACGACCACGGTTCACCATTGTCGACCGTTGTCGACCGTTGTCGGCCGACCGTTCGGCCACACCGCTCGCTCGCTCGCGCGCGGTGTGGCATCTTCGCCTCCAGCTCCAGGCCAGGTCGCCTCGGGAGCTCTACGAGACACCTGAACCGCGAACGGCGCGAACCGCGCGACCTGTCGTCCTGAGGTATCTCTTACATGTACAGCCACCACGGGCTTTGGGACGGCTTGGGCACCAGCGGGACGCGCGTCGGCATGGAGTGGACCCGCGACAAGACTCTGGAGCTGCTACGCGAGTATCAACAGCGACGGGTCCTCTGGGACTGGAACGCCCGAGGTTATCGGGACCGTCAGAAACGCAAGCGAGCTATTCAGGAGCTGGCCGAAATTCTCTGCTGCAACACTCTCGAGGTTGAGAAGAAGATCACAAATCTCAAGTGCCAGTATTCTCGGGAGGTTCACAAGATACAGAACAGCCGTGATGCCGCAACCGGCCCGGACGACGTATATGTCTCCAAGTGGTTCGCCTTTAAAGCCATGCAGTTCCTACAATTCGGCACGCGTAGATACAGCAAGCGGAAGAAGGTAGGCGGAATTTCGGACTCCGAGAGGAATACCCAATACCCTCCTCGTGTCCTCGCGTCCTCGCGTCCTCGCGTCCTCGCGTCCTCGCGTCCCGTTTCCTAAATGATATCTCGGGATCTCTAGCAGTAACGACGGAGAAAACTTGGTCATTATTGTGTTCTCGTAGTACCTCTCCCCCGCTATACCCCTTTGGGCTTTGGGTCCTTCCGTATAAAATTATATCACGCGAGATAACGAATGATCAAATAAAATCCAATTGTTTAAAAATACGCGCGCAACGATTATGTATTATTTTCTAGTACACGCGTTACGCGTCTGCTCGTTTCGAGATTTTTCAATAGAAGAGAATTTAATTTACCTATTTAATAAACAAGTCTTTCGACTATTCTCTCCAGTTCAAATTTCAAGCGTGCTTACTTTTTGTTTTACTTTTACGAAAATATATGTAGATGTACGATTAACACAAGCTTGTACAGTGACAGAATTTATCGTCCGATTAATGAAAAGGACAAATAAAGTGGAAAAATTAAAACAAATAGCATGTAACGCGCGCGTTGCATCGAATTGACTGGCTAAATTTTTCTTGTGTTACCCCGTGTAAATTTCGCACCAATTTCGCATAATTTTTTAAAACGTGTTACCTGCATCAATCGAAAATAAGTGGCTCGGGAGTTATTCAAATGTAATAGTGCTTCGCGACGGGGATTTTATTCCTTTGTACGTGTACATACATATATAGCTATCGTGATTTCCAAGTGGCAGCGACGACGACTCGCTGGACGGGCTGCCAACGAGTCCCAACGAGGATCGCGACGCGTCGCTGGTCGAGATAAACATTCCATTGGCCCGTGGCGACGCGTGGCGAAGTCTCATCGTCCGCTTTCCAGCGAAAATTCGAGTCGATCTAAGCGATCTTTGTCCATGTCCGACTCGATCTCTCCTCTGATAATTCGGTTGTCGTTCAGTTTCGTCGCGTGCATACGCACGACTAGCACGAGCGGAGCGGTGATATACGCGTCGATGTTGACAAAGACGATGACAGTTGGCAAAGACAGATATATCAAATAATAAATAATTGAAAAATAATTCATCTACTTGACGTTTAGTTTGAAAACCGCTCCATCTTCTCAAGGAATCAAATACGAGCACTTTTATTAAGTACTTTATGCAGTGCAGCTCTGTGCTGTAGCGACTATCGTAGCGATGCGATTCCCAAGTTTTATTATGAGAGAAAATCAATACGCGTGGAAAGCTTCAACGAGTCTTTCGAGTCTTTCTCGGAGATCAGGGCGTGAGATTGGGATCGAGTCGTGCGAACGCGATACGATTGAACGCTTCTAATTCGATTGTATATTAGTCGAAAGTAATTGCGAGACTGAGAAAAAGAGAAAAGTGTGCGCCAAGTTCTTTTTCGCACTCTTATACCAGAGCCCGGTAAAATTCCTGATCCAACCTGATCCCTTTTCGCAGAAAGTCAATGAGGAACCGAAACTACAAGAAGAGTATATTGTGAGCGACATCGATCCGGAAAGTATAACATTTATGGATTGCAACGAAGAGACAAACGGCTCCTGTACCGGCTCCTTCAACGCTTCGCTGAGTGAAGACGCCGAAGACGCCGAAGAGTCCTCGTCGTCCAGTCTGAAGGCAATGGAGCTGTATAATGGTTCTTTGCCGAGTCAGGACAGTTCATCGGCCGATCTCGACGAGTCCGGACAGACGAAACTCGAGCCTCGCGCACCGGACGCGAAAGAACGAAAAAAAACAAAGGAGGAGTTTACCAAATTTGGCGAGAGTATCGCCGTGCAGCTCGCCGAAATTCCTGATTCGTATTCGAGGTCGGTCGCCAAACTCAGGATCAACCAAATCCTCTTCGAGGCGGAGATCGGGATTTACGCGCAAACGCATCGCTAATGAACCAGTCAGCGCGAGTCAACGTGAATAACCGACGTGGAAGACATTACGATAAGGTCGTCTCATTCATGACGCATCGTCGCTATCGATCTCGATTTACATATGCTCCAGCTGTTACGAGCTGTAACGAGCTATAGCTCGCTCTTGTCCGAGTAAGTTTTCGGAAGAAACGATTGTATAGAAGGACGCGATGACAAAAGAAAAAGTCGACTCGCCAAATAAAATGGCAAAAAAGAAAACGAATAAATTTGATGCGAGAGATCGTTCTATCGATCGACCGAGTGCGTGCGTTATGAGCAGAGTGTCGCAGCGAAATAAATATCCATACATCTTCCATCTGTTTTATTCGTAACAACTTTTCACTCGTTCGGATAGATGAAATATTATTTAAATTATTACATATTCTTAATTTAGAGGATTAGAGAAATCAAACGTGATAATATATGTGTACAATACTAAAGGCCAATGCGAATACCAACAAACATGACACGACTTGGATCATCGCACGTCCACGTCGTATTACCAGCCGGACGCGAATGCTTAATTCTTAAAGACTGACTTGATTAAGACTGTATAATAGGCAATTTTTTTCCAAGTGGTTGAACGCGAGAATGTGTCGATAAATCGATTGTTTATTTTTTCAGCTAAACAACGTCAGTTTTTATTGTACTTGCGTTTATGCGTATGTGCATGTTCTACAGAAAAACTCGAAAAAAAAATCAACAAGCTCTATTCCATTTAGACTTTATACAATTCGACTATCATATTGTTTGTTGATTAATTTAAATTAATTTACTTTTCTGATATCCTCTATGATTCTTGACATTATTTCGAACGCAGCGATAATGCAAAAAGAATGCAGATAATCCAGATTAATCAGCAGGAGAAGCATCTCTTTTCCTCTGTATTTTTTTCTACTTTTGAAAAAAGTGCTTGCGTCAATGAGATATAAATGCGAATGAACACGAGGTACTTTTTATTTATAATCACCGCCATAATATTGCAAGCAAGCGTGTACACACACACACACCCACACACACACACACACACACACACCAACACACACACGACACAACTATTTGTGAATTCCTAAAAGCGCAATACTAATCGTCGATAACTAGATCAGTAAATATAGTTACTCTTTCTTAGTGCTAAGATATTAAATGTGCACGATAACCGAGGATAATCGAGAATCTGATAGCGGTGATTGCAGATTTGTATTAGCCTCTAACACGATACATAATTTTTCTCTTGGATAAACACCATCTTCTCACTGTCTATAAATACGAAAGTTAATAATTATACTAGTGAATTAAACATACATCATAATATTTATATCGATTTAGTAATATCGACGTTCTATTATTTAAAATACATAAAATCCCAACAAAGAGCGCAACATGTTACCATTAATCTTGAAATGCTTGCGAAGCAAATGAAAATAAATACACACGTAGCGCCTGTCGATTAACTTTCTTCAAAGATTAATTTCTTCTAATATTATAGTGGAAATGTTAATAAGGAGCGTGACTAACAATAAGTTAACATTTAAATACTAACTCCGAAAAATTGAAAGTAAATTCAATCTGCGACTTTGAAATAATTCATCAGTGATATATAAATTCAGTGACTGTTGTTATTGTTGGTCGATTCGAGCATTCTTAATTGTTCGTAGCAAAACTCGAATTAAATGTCGATACGATCAGGCTTTTTTTTCTTCGAAAAGTAATCCTTTACAACCTTCGCAATTATTTGCATACATATATTTTTTGGGTAAACCTTATATTTAGTGTGTGTGTGTATGTGTGTGTGTTGTGTACATATATGTTGAAATTTATACTTTTGTTCAATAAAAATTATAGCGTTAATGTTACTGTTATACCATTAAAGTGGTCTCTTTGATTTTCAAGCTCGCCTTAGTCATTGCGTTTTGATAGAATTAGTTGTAGTCGATTACATTCGATGAAATATTTTTCGCATCAATCAAACAATCATATTACGTCGTTGTGAGATAAGACGCATAGAACTGTATAAATTATTTAATAAACATGGGATTTGTTTTCAGGCGAAAGACTCGATGGCATTCTAATGGCTGAACAGGCAATTGGCAAGTACGCCCTCGATATTCAGGGTCTTGGAGAATGTCGCAATTTGCGTCAAGAGGCATATATTTTTTACGAAGATGCCACCCTTGATTCGCATGCGATAAGGACTACAGATGCTGACAACTTGGACGAACAGTCGTTTAAAATTGCTGAAAGTGGTCACGATTGTCATAGAATATCGAAAAATGTCATTTGTTCTTTGGATCTGAAGAGTACGAAATTATCGCAATTAGAAGAAAAAGCGGATGAAACGATCTACGTGCCCTTCGATGTAAATACTTTCTCGTTTTTTACGGACGAGATGACGGACAATTCCTACAACTTTTATATATCGAGATATTATCCAGCTTACTTGAGTAAGAAAATTAATTTATCATTTATGAATTTATCGTTGAAAAATATTGTCATATTTGTCAAAGATGAAACGGCTACTCGTTAAATAACGTTAACAATAAGGTTTAGAGTTTAGGTTTAGATCGTTAAGTGCAAAAAAGAGAGATAAAACTAGGGAGAGAAAGTACTAAGAAATACGTTCGTATCTACATGTGTCAGCTGTACAAGTCAGCTGTCACCCATAATGAAACATATAATTTCTTTCTTTCAAAGATGCATGCAATAAAATATTTTTGTCATATCATGTATCGAGGAAAATTTCAGGCTTAAAGAAAGGCGCGATAAGAATACCGCAGATTAATGGCGTATCTTTCAAATATCCGCCATCTCCGATATTATCGCAACCAGAAAATACCTTGGAGAAGTCGGTTTGCTCCCTCGATAAACTGTCTAGTGAATGTGCCGACACACCGTTATTTTGCGAGTGTCTGCAATTGCTCCAAGTTCCACCGAGAAAAACAATCGAAATTATATTAATAAACGAAGGTAATTGTTACCCAAAGATAAACCCATCCCCTGCGAGATAGTCATATTCTACATTCTGTAATCCGTATATTATTTGAGAATGAAAGCTAGAATATACAATTTAGCGTAACACAATACAACGAGCAATACACATCCTATATAAATAAAAGAAGAAACTTGTTGCGCTCTTTAAAAGTTAAAAGCGCTAACTAAAAAAGTTACAAGTACTAAAATTAGTAAAGCCAGTACATAAGCAGAAACCGTATCTTTCCTAGGCTTTGGAGGCAATGCGTCCTATACATTTCATTTACATGGTTACAATGCCAGTATTATTGGCCGAGAGAATTTCGAGCAACCTCTTACCAAAGATGAAATTATATCCTTGGACCTAAATGGGAAGATACGTCGAAATCTTGCGAATCCAGTGCGAAAGGATACTTTTGTCGTACCGAATAAAGGTTACATCATTCTTCGTTTCTACACCGACAATTTAGGTAAAAGCATTTTATATATATATATAATATGTGTTAGATATCGTAGATAGAGATGAACCTGCTACATATATCTACATCTACTATAACGAGCCTGATTTAACCGAGATCATGACTCCTTATTAGGATATTGGCTGTGGGAAGCGAGAAGTACAGCTCTGTATCCTCCGCTACTCGGACCTGGAATGCAATTCTTAATGAGAGTAGGTCTCCGGCAAAACTTACCCCTTGTACCGATCGACTTTCCTAGCTGCGGCAATAACAAAGGCATGGATTTGATATTCGAGAGCTGATAAATATCTTCAACCTCTTTCCGTATTATACATACGGAAAGTATATAGAGAGTATCGCCACACAGTGCCCACAGTATCGAGTTGTGTATCTCAAATATTGTTATTGAGTTATATATCAATCGTTAGTATTTTTTTTTTTCCAAGACTGTGTTACCCTTATTGTTATTTTGCACAGAAAAATCTGTATGACTTGTTTCTATTGATTTTTATTTTATTTATTACTTGATACGCGTGCGTGTCGAATGTGCAGTGTTTTATCGGATATAAATATATATATATATATATATATATATATATATATTGTATTGTGTATATATGTATACACATATATATTTGCTCCACGCACATGCTAATATAGATAGCGAAAAAGAATTTATTATAAATAAAGATTTGCGAAATTTTGAATTTTTATATCTGTGCCTGTTACCTCTTATCTTGCGTTATATTATATAGATACACTCTTGTGATACATGAACATTTTTTGAATTTAATTTTTCGCTCTTTGAATCTTTGGACTTGAAATTTTAGAAATGGACTCTTGTTTGACAATAGCACGAATATCTTCCGATAGCTGTCAATTTCTGTGAATTAAAATTTTTGTTAAATTTCCCGATATCGGTAATCATACGGCGATGTCAATAAGTACCGACTGTCAAATAACTTATCGACTGTCGAAATTTAAAAAACAAAAAAAAACTTAAATTTTCAAGGATGTATACATATTTATGAAATATATATGGAAAACACATGTATAGATGCAAACAAACATTACAAACATTGGCCACTCTGCTCCGAATCCTGAATCTCCAGCTTTTTTGCTTTTACCGCGCGAGGTCTTCCAAATCAATTCGGTTCGGAAATGTTCGGAAATGTTCAGGATCTGATCCGAGGCATTCCGAGGTGAGACGAGGTGATCCGATGTGATCCGAGGTGATCCGAAGTTGAGAGTTGTCGTTGAGCAGAGTTGAGTTGAGTCCTGAGTGCGTAACGCACGTTTGTATGTACGAGAGAGTCAAGTTTTCATTAAAGTTGAGATTATTTGTGATTTACTTGTGTGACAGGTGACAGGTGACAGGATGGCTGAGGAAAGTAATGTGCTTTTTATAAGAGGAAATGGAAATGTACGTAAGAGATATTATTTTTACGAGCATTCGCGATTAACCTTTTTTAATTTCTGCGTTTGGTGTTTATTCTCATTTATTTTCATTTTGAGTATATCCTGAATTTTTGTTTAAATTTAAATGCCAAAAATAAAATATGAAAATAAAATCGAAAAATATCCAGAGATGAAAAAAGGCTCCGATTTTAAAAGAACATATTCCATGACCATGAACATAGAATAGAAATGTCAACTTAATTGACAAATTCTTACAGTTATGTGTTATGTAGAAGCAAGATGTAGAATTATTATTATATTTTACACGAACTGAGTTTAAGAGTTTAATAAGAACTTAGATATAAGAAAATAATAAACAAAAATTATGCAAGTATTAACAACTTGAGCAGAAAAGTGAGAACGAAGATGTTTGGGATGATACTGCGTTGATACAAGCATACGATAGAGCTGTAAATTTGGCCAAGGAGGAAGTAGCAAAACGTATTGCCATGGATACTCAGGACCGGCAGACAAAGCAAAAGTTACAGAATTCCAAATACTCCAACCACACAAAAACACACAAGGTATATCATACTTATATTTTATCAAAGACAAAATTATTACTTTCTACTGCTGTATTGTAGAAATGGACTGTTGGTGCTCCATGCCGTGCTGTATACTCTGCAGATGGACGAGTATACGAAGCCATTATATCCAAAATTCATCAAAATTCTGGCATGTGTACAGTGAAATTTGTTGGTAATTATTTTATATCAATATAATATTCCACAACGTTCTTGTGTGCCATAATTACAATATTAAATAACATTTAGTTAGGGATCCATTAATCGGTATACGTATGTTACACTAATACTAACGATCACTAAGATGAATTAGATTATACAAAAATCTATATGTATATATAATAATTAGCAAGTTAATAAAATTAATATATAATTATATTATTCGCAGGATATCAGAATACAGAAAAGGTAGAGATAAATTCTCTTCTGGAATCTGAAGGATTGCAAAGTCAAATTGCCCAGCATAAGGATGCGTTAACGCAAAAGGCTAATGACGAAGTCGATTCCGACACATCCACCTATTCCAATCTGCAAAATTCCAAACAAAGGAATGGTGAAAGAATGGATTGCGATACGGAGGATCCTAGGTCATTTAAAAATAATTTTATGCCTGGACTTGAATATTTTAATCCAGCGATAGACGCAATGCCACCTGCACCACCCTTACCACCATTAATGGCTAAGTAAGAGATAATAACTTAGAGATATAAGCAACAATTCTGTTTGTCATAAACTATGATTGATTTCCATTTATAGGTTGCCCGAAACTGATGCAGATGCATTGTCTAGTATGTTGATGTCGTGGTATCTAAGTGGATTCCACACAGGTAATTTTTAGAATACATCAAGTATTAATCTGTCATTTTTCATAATTTATCTATTTAATACACCTTGACATCTTTTATGAGAAAAAAATCACCTTACTAAGGATTATTTTTAATTTTACTTTTAAGTAAAGTTCATTTTAATTCAATTTTAATTAAGAGAGAGAGTGTGTGTGTGTTTAGCATTAAAAATTGATTAATATCGAGTTGCAATAGCAAAAATAAAATAGAGATATGTTTGATCAAATGTCAATTATAAAAGAACAACTTTAAAACCGTTTAACAATATATATATATATATATACACACACACTCTTGTATCATTTATATTTCCAAACATTATGTCTATTAGTATAATATTTTATCATACAAATTTTTTTATGTAGGTTATTATCATGGGTTAAAGCAGGCTAAAATTAATCAGCAGAAGAAAAGAAACTGTCAATAGTCTGTGTGAAAATGATTATTTTTTCACAAAATATAATTTTTACATTTTAATTTACGCATTGTGTTAATAAACAAATTTGAAATCAATAAAATCTCTTATTGTTAGACTTATATTGCAGATACTGATATCTACTTTCGGATGATGTAAAACTAACAAAACATTCGCGAAGTAAACACACACACACACACACACACGTGTGTGTTTTCATCCTATTTGTTAAATTTCTATTAATTTATTTATACGTTTTAATAATACATTTCAAATATATATATATATATTTTTTTTTGTTATATATTTAATTTATTAATTCAAGAATGTAATATTTATAATTAATATTTAAAATTCCATTAGAATTAGTGTTAAAATGTTTAAACAAATTAATATATATTTTACAAATGTATTTTAAATGTAGTGTAAGAAATATCACTATTTCGCGGAAAAAATTGATCTATAATGTATCATCTCATAGATATACCATATTTGTTTCTTGTCATAATTGCGTATGCGGAGAGAAAAATGTTAAGCTACCCTATTATTATTTTTTTTTTTTAAATTTCTTTTGCGAAACCAAATTCTTTATGCCATCCCATATATTGCGCGGTCATATGTTTGGCGATGGGTTTTACCCTGGATTTAGCAAGCGCAATGTGACTAATTGAACTGATCAGACCATCATTTTGAATATCATCGACGGAGATTGCTTTTGCTTCGAGACTCGCCCAAATGGGCCGCAACTGATTGATCCATGCTTCCTTGCACAGCAATTTTAAATCTGCGCAAGAATATCCCGCGGTTTCTTGCGCAAGTTTGAGCATCTCCGGTGAGTTGTACAGATCATCGCGCACGTAAGACTGCAATATTTTCAGTCGACTAGCTTCGTCAGGTAGATCGACAAAAATCCGTTTTTCTAAACGTCGCAACAAGGCAACGTCTATGTTCCTAAAAAAGTAAAAAATATATAGAAGTTAGTCATGAGAATTTAGAAAAATTAACTAGAATATATGGAATTCTATGCTTGTGAAATTTGAATAAGTATCATGTTCAACATTGTGAATCGCTTAATTATATACAAGCCAGAAATATAGAATGAG
The DNA here is from genome assembly GCF_030848795.1 of Temnothorax nylanderi. Classification (NCBI taxonomy): domain Eukaryota; kingdom Metazoa; phylum Arthropoda; class Insecta; order Hymenoptera; family Formicidae; genus Temnothorax; species Temnothorax nylanderi. The sequence goes on along the minus strand of NW_027249327.1, from coordinate 97,862 downwards.
TATGCGATTGAGGTAAACAATTTTAAATGTAAAAGAGCAAAGGTGACGAATTCCAAAAGATGCAAAGTATGCAAAATTAATGCGAAATTGTCTTCTTGAAAAATAATGTTGCATCTACCTGTATGCTTTGCTTACCATGGAACGTTTGTAGCTGCTAACAATACTACATTCGTATATTCCATTGACAATAAACCGTCCAATCTGGCGAGAAGTTCCGCTCGAAATCTTCTGGCGGGTTCCGAACTCGACGAGGCATGATCTACGTTTTTCGTGGTCGTCCAATCGATTTCATCGATAAAGATTATCGTTGGTGCATAATGTTTGGCAAGATCAGTGAGCACCTTTTATCAAAGATTCTTGGTTCGACTTTGTTTGTGTTTAAATGTGTTTAAACTTGCTAATATATATATACATTAAATAATAATAACAGATGAAATTATTATTTCATGTGTGTGAAAACTTTTATCGGGAATAAAAGATGTAATGGATACGGCAGATATAATTTTGATTATAAAAAAAAATATAATAAGACTTTAATTAGATTATTTATCAGTTTCACGATCTTGCCTTCATTTTTTTTTCATTGTTTTGCCTTAATTGTTTTTCTTTAAATTTTAAATGGATATCCATCATAGAATAGTGTCCATTAGATATTTAGAATTCCGTCATTCATTGTGGAGATAGATATCTGGAGAAAAGTCGTAGGGCGGTATTCATAGTTCGCGCGATCTTATATCACAACAAACAATTTGAATTCTCTTCTTATGAAGAGACATTTTGAATATAAGAACGGACTCTATGAACACCGGCCTTAGACATGTGTTATGTTCGACTTACGCGAATATATTTTTCTGAATCGCCTCTCCATTTGCTGATAACCGAGCTGGAAGTGATGTTAAAAAAGGTCGATTGACATTCGGTAGCGACTGCTTTCGCGAGCATCGTCTTACCTGTTCGAGGGTGAGTGTCTTGGTCAATTTACGTCTCAATTTAGTAGACGATAAATAATTTCGCGATCACGTACCAGTTCCCGGTGGACCGTATAATAATACGCCTTTGCAAGAACCGAGTTTCCCACTAAACAAGCTTGGATATTTCATGGGATAAAGTATAGCTTCTTTCAACAACATCTTGCAATCCTTCAATCCTTTTACGTCGTCCCAATGAACATTCAAGTTTTGTTGCACTATTTCCTACATATTACTCTATATATGTTTATAATTCTATATCTCGCTATATCGTTATATCGCGCCATATAGTACATACTATATATGGACGATAAAATACTATAAATTACTTGATGAAATCGACTTTTCTTTTAATGATTTATACGGAACTCTGTGTTAGCTTATATTAGTGTAATTGTAATGGAAAGCTTGTACTTAATTAGAGGGAGGATATTATAAAATATAAATGTAATAATTTCTAATCAAATCACAATTATACATATCGCATTTTCTCGTTTCTTACCCGTGATATAATATCTGCGATTTCTTTTAATTCAGAGCCGAGTGGATAGAGATTATCGATAGGTTTCAGCAATCTTTCGTTAAAAGTTTCGTTGGTGAAAGTTTCGTCGAACATTGGCACTTGGACAGTGACTCGATCGCGATTTTCCGCGGGAAAGATCGGCGTCACCGTGATACCGAGATTCAACTCGTCCCACGTGGAAGCGGCATGTTTCTGTGCAACTTTATTCCTGCCGATATTGTTACCGTCCTCAGCAACGCGACTATCCTCTTGCTTCGAATAGACCTTCGAGACTCTCTCTTTCTTGTTGCTGCTACAAAGGATAAAGGATAAAAGGATAAAGTGGCTGTGATTTTTATACGAGCTTATCGAAGCTATAGGTATTACGCGCAAGGAACGTGGCGCCGATCGCGAAACAGGAAAATAGGCAAATACAGTCGATTAAGTGATTAAAAATTGATCCGCATAAATTTTTATATTTATTGTTATATGTATATTTAAAAATATGACTCGTAATAAAAGACTATAGGTACATTTTGTTTTATTGCAGTCCTTTTGAGGAGAAGCTTAATCAATTCGAAGCTATTGTGCCACATTCGGATTTCCTGTATCTTACACAACTGTATCGGTTCTCATTTGTGTATTGCTTCTGGATAACAAATTATATTTTTCTTACGTATTTTGAGCTACGTTCCCAACTTCCGTCTTCTTACACAGCTTGGGATATCTGTTGTACTTGGCGTAATGGTAATCGGTGTACTCGAGAACGATAGTTTCCAAATCGATATTGTCGCACACGTGAATGTCTCGGGAGAGTTGAGCCTCCTTGAAGAGACTCTCCGTGGTATTGGAATAACTACGAGAAACATGAAACATGAAACATCGATACACGGCGCACATAATTCCCATTTCACAATTACTTAATTGTGAAATGCTCGTGCGTTGAAATTCATATAACAATACTCTTCAAATTAAATTAATTAATTAACGTAATCGATCATTACTGGTCGCGTTTCGATTCGAATTGAACACGTATGGGAATTTTCAACTTTTTATATAAATTAATTTATATAAATTAAATTACACAAGATTGTGGCTTTTGGGGGGCCAAATATCGTTTCCATTTGTATATATACTTTTGTATCGCGTTCTTTTCACATTTATTTTTCGTACAGTAACTGATTGTGAGTAACATAAAGTTTTAACACACGCCCTAATGTTTAGTCGATACTTGGAAAAGTTTTCGATATAACGTGTGTGGGATATATATATGTTTCTTTCACTACAACTATAAATATGAACATATAGAATATAGACTTGTAACTGCTCACCCTTGCTCCCGTAAAAAGGCAGCGATAAGGTAAAGGAGATGACGCCGACGTTCTTGGACACGTTTTTCCTCCTAATTAACAATTAACGTATCGGTATATTTATCATTGAATTAATATATATTTTATAATTCTCAGTTTACTTATTTGCAATAAAGCTTTCTCGACAATAAAACGTTATACAAATTCGAATATGTGACAATTTGTACGATTTGAGGAGCCGAGCTTACGCGGGCCGTGATTTGTTTGCGCGTCATCGATCATTATACTATCATTAGTGATGATTATAAGCGCCTTCCGGTACTAATAGTACTTCCGGAATCTAATAGATACATAATAGAGTCTCAATTAATAGACTTATATTATATATTTTTTCGATCAGCACGCGCGCCATGTATCGCGCGACGCGCGGTATAATCAGCACGATTGACACAAAAATGTCAAAAATACATCTATATTTTAAGCGATCGATTTAATATCGCTTAAATAAACTTAAATTTATTTTATTCCGCTCGCTCCTCGCTCCGATAAAAAATGCTCTCAAATTCTGAGACGTGAACAGTGAATTTATTGTACCCTTACTTTCTCGCGCGCCAAGTGAGCGACGCGACCAGCTGCCGCGTTCAACGACAGGCAGTCGTTCATGATCTCTGCAGTCTGCTCTGGTCTGCTCCAGTCTGCTCTCCCCGGACCCCGGGGCCCGGACTCCGGAGGCAGTGATGGCAATGACAAAGATTAACGTTTTTTATCCTTTCACGATGAAATTCTCCATTATTCTCCGCTTATACTCCGTTATACTCCTTCGGGCGTTATACTAATCGGCTGTCACTCTTGTTTGAGGATTTTGAGTATTTGAGTTGAGGTTGAGGTTGAGGTTGAGGTTGAGGTTGAGGTTGAGGTTGAGGTTGAGATTGACGTTGAGGAAGGACGAAGGACGCGATCGCGACGATCGCGTACGGCGCGGCGTACAGTTGCCATGACGACGCGGCTGCCGGCTAGGCTCACTAGGCTGCGCGGCGCGCGGCGCGCGCACTCGGCCGATCTGCACTGTGTGCCACTGTGTGGCACCAGTGTGCACTGTGCAGTGTACATACAGCTGTGCAGGTGTGTTGGTGTGCAGCACTTTTTACTACTTGAGCACTTATCACGTCTATCACTATGCTCGCGCATTCTCACAATCATATGCTGCATGCTGCATGCAGTAATCCACTAATCTAGTAATGTTCAGTAATTGAGTAATTCTCACTCTCACCGGGATCAAAGAATTTCGAGATGAAGATGAAGATAAAGGTACTTATTTTGGGTGAGCTTATTAATTAGAAATAAATCACAATCGCAAAGCTGCGCAATGCGCGGCAATGAGCGCGCGCGGCCAGTCCGCGCGCAAAAATGATTAAAGAATAATAAATAGTGGATACTGGATAGGATAGAAATGGCATAGACGACGACAACAGTTGAGAAAATCCGAGGGGCCGGGAACAGCCGGGAAAGGGCCGAGTGCGATAACTGCCAGCTGCCAGTATATACACGATATGTCGGATTCGAGTCGGAAGTGAAATCCGGGATTGAACGAGTCATAATAAAGTAATTACTGTTACACTTGACGGTCCAAAAGTACCTATACTATTGCAGGTAGATCAAGATATAGATATAGGTAATATGTCAATTGTAATAACAAAAGTCACTTGTCAGTTATGTTGAAGCTGTATAGTAATTTGTAAATGGAAATAAGCTGTTTCAGAACACGATGATGAGAACATGCGACTATACTTATCTAGATCGATCGCGAACAACGGCCACGAGAAATTGCCGATAGCTAACTTCATCGACCGAAATACTTACGTTAATATACGAAATATAATCGTTGTATGATCGTTTGAATTAAAATTGAAATCTTATCGCGAAACTATCTATGACTACGTTTACACAGCTGTTTATAATCTAATTTAATAACTACTGTATACTACCTGATCCAAAATTTTTCTTTTGATTATAAAACGAAGGTTCATATCTGAATGATCATTATGATAAAAAAAAAGAAAAATTTTGGATCGGATAGTATACGCCGGTAGTTATTAAACTGGATTATAAGCCACTGTGTAAACGTAGTCTATACATTTTTAATTTACTGAATTATATCCCTTATATGTGTAAATGTAATTTGATATAGGTAATTGGTTTAATTAATTTTAGATTAAGAGAATATCTCGCGCGCGGGCGTCTTAATAAAGCATACTTCAGGATTGCCTTCGAAACCAATCGCACAAATCTCTTAATACTCGCAGGCATCCCTTGTCGCAAATTGGCCAGTTCCATTCTTGATCGAATATCCACGAAATATCAATATATTCTACAGATTATTATACACCTACAGATTATTATATTAATTTTGAAATCTGCTACTTTTCTTTTCTCTATTTAATTCTTGACGTTTTATTATTTGAAATATATAATAATTAAATTATCTTTACCAGCAGCGTGTAATTAACAATCGCAACAAGGTAATATCTTATTTTCTGGAAGAAAGCTACAATCCAACTATACATTTCCATTCGCTTCAACTTGCCTTGATCTAAGTGTATATATATGTGTATAGTCTCGAAATTAATTTCAGTCGGTTTGTTATTGCAATTAAAATTGCAAAAAATGCAAAAGCGATCCCGCGATAGCGTCTGCAATGAATACGCTTTTTTGTAGACGGCGGTCCAGCAGCAGCAGCAGCAACAACAGCAACAACAAACAGCAGCAGTGGCGGCGGCGGCGACGGCGACAACGACGACAGCGACGGCGGTGGCGGTGGCGACAGGGGGTACGTTATGCTGGGGGTGGCTTCGTCGCAGCGTGGCGAGAGAAAGAGAGAGTGAGAGTGAGGAAGAGGGAGAGAGGCGATGCGCGGAACGTATTCGATCGACCCGCGTGAGAGGAATGAGCTTGTACTGCGACAGAGTTCAGTCAGTCAGTCAGTCAGTCAGTCAGTCGGTCGGTCGGTGCCGCTATCAACCGCTGCATCGCGTTGAGCCTCTCGGAGGTCTCGCGAGAAACACGCAGCCGGTACGTTCGATCGCACCCCTTTTCTTTTTTCTCTTTTTCTTGCTTTCTCCATCTTGTCATTCTAAACGACCGATTTCTCGTCTTCCGCGGAACAGATCACAGGATCGCGTTCGATATATCGGTTTAATCAAAATTGTGGACATCCCCTTTTCTCCACACGTCGAACAAGAGGAGAGAATACACGTGCGTGTGGAGCAGCGACGCACGAGGCACGAGGCACGAGGGGCGACGTCGACGTCGACGTAAAGCGGGCGATTGGCGGAGCGATGTAGCACAAAGGTAACGCAATCCTTTTTCCCTCTCCACCACACGTCTGTAGCGCAGGTATTACTATGCGGATTTATTTCCGGCCGGCCTGGATAACCGATCCGGCCACCCGTTGCATGAAACTGCGAGTTGGTCCCGTCGTGTCAGCTGCGTGAACTGATTACAAGCGGTTCACCGCCGGGGGGTTGACGTCACCCCCCTGCTCTCGAATCTGCTCAACAACGAGCGTAATTCCGTAACGGATATGATACGTCGTGTCAATGACATCATTTTCGCGTGGTTCCTTGGTTTCTGTGGGTTCCTGGGATTTTGCACTCCTTTATTTCTCATCTTATCTTTCTTCTGTTATGAATTCGGTAATGTATAAGAGACGAAACTCACCTTTTCTGTTTCATCTTATTTACACAACCTTCTTTTTTTCCACAAAATACTTTTTAAAGATGAATTTAGTAAACGTTAAATTAGTTAAATTATTAAGGCACTTGTGTGTGTATCAATGCATCGAAAAGAATCAATGGGAAAAGATAAGACCACATGTTTTGTGTGTATCAATGACCGCGTGATATATGTACGTATACATATCGCTATAATATCGCTAACTATTCAACCATGCAATCCATAAATTGAGCAAATTTTAAATCGAGCATTACTGTGTATGTGTGTATGCTTAGAATAAATACAGATATTTTATTATTTAAAATTTTCAACAAAACTTGCGTTGCAATATATAAATTTCAGATCATCGCATTTTATTTTTGCATATTTTCGAAGAGTTTATTTCGTAGTAAAACAAATTTTAATACAACTACTTAGTAGTAGCTTAGTTAAATATGTATAATAATTTCATGGTCTTTCAAGACTTTGCAAATTTAATTAACTCAATATATTACTAATATTTTAGTATCTTAATTGATTCGCAGAAGAGAAGTTATATATTATATATGCAGGATGTTTCTCAGAAGGTATATGGGACAAACTTTAGGGGTTTGGGATATGATATGGGTCTCACACCAAAAAAATCAATTGTTGTTAAGGAACCCGTGTCTTCTGATCTGTCCTTGTTCGGATCGCCTGTAATGTAGGCAACTCGCACGACAGCATTGCGCGTGACGTTTGACAATACTAATCCACACGTTCTTTAACTTAATTTTTGTATTTTTTGTTGATTTTTTAAATTTTATTTTGCATATTTTATATTACAGGATATGCTCAAAATACCCGCCTTGTACCTGATAACATTTATCATCAGTGTAGTATTGAATTTCTTACTGCTTGGAACGTTTCAATATTTTTCCTGATTCAATCACACAAAAGCCTTCATGATCCTTTCAGTTAGTTCCTCCCTAGTGTCGACTAGAGTGATGTACATACACCATAGCGTAGCTCCTCAAGAACACGTCGGAAGACACGGATATCCTTAACAAAAATTGATTTTTTTAATGCGAGACCTACCATCCTCTAAAGTTTGTCCCATACCTTCTGAAACACTGTATGTGTATTATATATATTATGTACATTAAATCTTCAATTTCATAAAATATATATTAAAACATATTAATATATTCTAATATATAATGAATTATCTCTTTAACATTTTTAGAACATGTTTGGATTCGGGATTGGATAATAAAATTCTAATTAGAAAATTGTCGCAATCTATAAATATAATTTCTGAATTTTAACAGTAATTTATATAATTTTACCAGTTTACTTCTTTGCATTTGCAGTATTTGTAAACAAGAGATCTATTTTATAAAATAGAAAACTATTAATATAGATTTCCATGTCCTATATAGTATAACGCAAGCACGAACGACGTGGCGCGATAAAGTTTGTCTTTGCATATGGATCTTGGGATTGTGCGATAGCTTTGATCGAGGAATCGTCATGTCGACGTTCGATTCAGAAAGACTATTCTTCACGTTTCACGTGACCTTGCCCAACTACAAAACGTACATTCACACAAAGATTTTAACGCGTGTAATTTCAACAAGTTCCATCTCTATAGCGATGTGCGAAAATAGACTTTACGCCAATTAATTATATATCTATCATTGATAACAAAGATAAAGATAGATTCTCGCTTATCTATACTCTATAGCATTGAAAAGTGCTAATTTACCAAGGTAACTTATCGGCTTTAAACTTTACTTTGGCACAATGAACAAGTTCAAGAACGGTGTTGGTGCGCCCGCGCCGCGTTTACACCTCGTGTATATAATAACGCATACTTGGCAGACGCGTTGCGTCGAAACCCGTCGAAACCCGTCGAAACCCGTCGATTACATCGCGAATATGGACTTGGGTTTCGTAACTTTCAAGGGTGACAAATTGACAAAAGCTTGTCAATAAAAAATTGAACGCGAAGCTTATTGGCGAGGAAACCTTGCCCCAATTCTGGAAATCAGGAAATTCTAATTTCAATGAAACTCCGCACGCATCCAAGAAATGCCAAAACTGATGAATAACAAATGGAAAATTTTTAACTTATGTAGTGTCTCATACATGTATACATATGTATATGTACAACCTGAAGGAATAAAGGTAATTGATAAAGGTATTAAATTATAGTTTTGCGATTTATGCAGAAATGATTAAATGGTAGACGTATATGTCACATGTGATGTCGCGCGCAAATTGAATAATTAAGTTCTCTGCATCATGTAACGATTCACCATTCACGCACTGCGTAATCTTCCGCGGTCATCAACAGCCATCAAGCTAGTCTGCGTTTCTCGCGCGAATTCCCAATTCCGCGACATGTGGCGTGTCAGGCGTGTCAGGCGTGTGAGGCGCGTGAGGCGTGTCAAGAATTCCGTCTCGTAATCTCGGCTTTAAGGCCGAGACGACAATTATCGCGCGGTTACGATTCATTAGGTGAGGCCCACGCGAGATTGATCTAATACGATGACAAATGTATCCTGATTCTTTCGCGCAGGCAACATGTTCCTGTTGCTGTCAGTGCACGAACGGAGATTGCTGCAGTAGCCGACCATTCTGAGAGAATCTTCCCTATATCGATACAAGCACGTCCCACTTTTTTTCCAAGTAAACATCCCCGCGGATCATGAAGTGGCTCTCCGTCAGCAAGACATTCACGTGGACGTTCTGCCTGTCCATCATTTTATTCCTGCCAGCGAGAACAAGTAAGGGCGCGACACACGAAAGTAACGTAAAATTGACATGCAATCGTCACAAAGAGCACAACAAATAGTTTTTATTTTTATTAACGTAGCGAGTAGCGAGTAGTAGCGAGTTGTAGCGAGTTTAATGGCGCGTCAAGTTTACAGCGATCGACATGGGAATCGTGAGGAAAAAGTGATATGGTCCGAGTGAAAAGAATAATAAGTGTCTTGAGACACGTACCTCTCTCACCTAGGTAAAAATGCCTACAAGATACTGCCCAAGTACACTCTTTGGTTTTGTGTGTTTTTAGATATAGCTCACAAAGCAATTAACCATTTAATGTCAACAAAAACGATAGATTTTCTTGTTCACATATTATTAAATTTTACATTATAAAAGAAATTCGAAACATAATTATAAACCATTTTACCAAAGAGTCTTTTAAGCGCGGTTTTTCATATGTATTATTATATCTTGTGTATGCTTGTTGCTTTAGTTAGATATATATGTTATTTTTATTTTTTCTCTATCTATCTACCTCTCTCAAGTACTAATTTTTACTCCAGTTTGATATTCTCTTACGCGTCACTGTATCTATCCTCTATCTATCCTCTCTCAAGTACTAATTTTTACTTTATATCTTTTGTGTATGTTTGTTCCTTTAGTTAGATATATATGTTATTCTTATTTTTTCTCTATCTATCCACCTCTCTCAAGTACTAATTTTTACTCTAGTTTGATATTCTCTTACGCGTCACTGTACCACTGTACGTTGTTTTGTTTCTTACTGTGGTTTCTTAATATAATACAATCGATTTAAATATCGAAGCTTATACTATTAAGCAATTCCATTTAAAGAATGCAAAGGTCAATACATTATTTAAATGCTGGAATTTTCGTAAATTCTTCAGGAAAATTTAATGTCGATTCTAAATTATTGACGACATCGCCCACTTTCAAATAGAGTTTCGAAATGACTTGTACAGTACATATTTCGGTGTGCGACATATGATTGCGGAAACCAGGTTGCACAACTGCCAATCTGCAATGTGGTAAATTTTTTTAGATGCTCTGGAGGAGAATTGTACGGATTTTCAGGGTGGCACTGTCAAACACGGCCTCTTCTACGTGCCAGGACCTGCAGTTTGCAGTCTCTGCGTCTGCTATCATTCCGAGCCATTGTGGTGTCAAGCCATTTACTGTACGCCACCATACGTGAGTAGTCGAGAATGCGAGAAACACGTATCTGAAGAGTAATTCGGATCCATATCCTAGAATCGAATTTTCTATAAATATTTTCTTACCAAAGCGTTGCGTTAATTCTCTCGCATTTGTTAGAAATAAAGTTCACGGACATCTTTTTCTCGAGTAGTGAATTTTCTACCGACAGCGCTCCTTGCTTTATTTTTTAATTACCGCGGCGTGATAGATAGCTTACAATTAGTAAACGCGATAAATGATAAAGGTAATTTACTAGCGCAATAAGAAATAAAAATGACTGGCGTAGTTTTGCGAGTAAATCGCATTTCTCTCAGCGACCTTGCGACTCATGTGCATACTGCACGCACTCGTCTCTTTTAACTGCTTTTTAATTATATTCTCTCTATACCGGCCCGCGTCACCGATTAAAATCAATGTTGTACATGCGCCGCTGTCTGAAGTCCGAAGTAGCACAAAGTTCCATGTCGTACATTACGCACTTAACGACCGCTATGCCGTTAATAAGCGCGCAATCGGCTTTGTACGCTAGTTCGCAAGGGGAGTCTTAACAACCGCCATAACGAAGTAGACGTGTTAATGTTGGACTCGATAATATCGGACACAATATTAATAACGGACACGGTACAAGAGGAGTAATATAACACATTCTGACACGATAATCTTTCTCGTCAAATTTGATTTTCACAAAAGTAACATCTTTTCTGTCATATTCTATATTTCTTGTGCTAAAAATAGAGTAAAAATCAGTGTAGAAGAAAGTTGTTATATAACAATAAAATATAGATGATATTATTCATGTATTTTATAAAATATTTTATATGATATAAATTTTAGCGAGGATTATGGTAGAAGAGAAGGCAATCTTTACAACTAATCTATATTTGTATTATATTTCAACTATCTATTTATTTGTAGTAGTATTGTGATGTATGAGAATTTTTGTATACAGAATCAAATTACTTAGAATATTATAGAATTTTTTATGTATAATTCTCGAGACGATATCCAAAAATTTAGTATTCCGCTAGTGGATGTAATTTACTTAAAACTTATTTAAAAAGGTTTCGTTTAATTTGCTCAGACGAGAAATAGTCGGAAAGAGAAATATGTCTTTTTATATAAATAATAGCACTAATCCGATTGCTCAACGGGATGGTTAATAATCGCTTTATTAAATTTCTCCCAATTAGACCTTACAAGTGCCACATTGGAGAAAAGTTTGTTAACAAGATTTTTTTCGAATATAAATTTCACATGTGGCACCAAAAGTAATACTATTATGCTTCTAAATCTTTACATCTTTAATTTTTATTTGATCTATGGTTGACCTAATGCTTAAAAAAATGCAAGTATTATAGTATTTATCCTTATAGAATTAATTGTATATAGTTCAATTGTATATATAGTTTCATGCTCACGAAAGATCAAGAAAATCGATGTATCGCGTGTCATAAAGTGTCTTTGTGAATGCGGGCGCATAGATGCATCAGATTGTATATACACGTTCACGCAATTAACTCGACGTTTCACACGTCGTTAAACATCTATGCACGTACGTTATCGCGTATGTGCATAGATGTTTAACGCGATGCATTTTTTTGCGATAGGTCTCATGTAGGGCAGTAGGACCTGAACTACGATTTGCATGCGACAGGTTTTATGCTAATCTTGCCTACAATTGCAACATCATCTCTCGCTATATGTGAGAATTCGGTTGAGTTATTGCACGAGTTGCAATATACATATGTTGCTAAAAATTGTTTATTATATAAATAAGCTTCAAATTACATTTATATGTATGTCCTTATATGTGTCTTTATACATATATGCTTTATATATATATATAGGATACACGCGCACGTATTGTAATGTATTGTGATATAATTTTCCATAAAATACTTGAAGATAATTTATATCTCAAAACTAAAAAATTTTTTTTATTTTTTATATTTTATAATGCAACAGCTATGTTATGAGATAGACAAACGCTATTTTCTACGAGAGAATCGCTATAGCATACTTTTATCTAGTTGTTTTAAACTTAAACGATGTTTTAAATTATAAATCAAGCTCTCAAACGCTGACCGATCTCATGTCGCGATTGTTCCGCAGAAATGCAAAAAGTTCCGCGTGGGTGAACGCTGCTGCGAGTTCGAGTGTCTTGACGATAGCGACGATTGGAGTGGCCCAGACGTATACGATGCTGCAGGATCGTCCAAGATCCACAAGCAGAGTCCCGTCCTGTTCCTGTTTGGCCTGTTGATCGCGTTATCGATGGTGCCTTAGTTACGATCAGACGAGATCCGCCATCAGTCGTCATCGCCATTATAGACCTTTCCCTCGTCGGATAATTCCAAGAATTCGTCCGTTAGTGATATTGGTGACGACGATGATGATGACAACATCAGAATTATACGTACAAGAAATTCTCGAGGCAGGTTTGTCTCGTACTGTGAGCACGCAGTATTTTGGCGAACGGCAATGTTCTTTGCCTATAGGCTAATTAGGTCGTCCATTTGGAATAGCGCGAGCTTTGATTAACCGAGAACTGGAGTTTCCTCCAGTAGACCGGTACAGTTAAATTGTTAAATCGAAGATCAATCGAGTCACTTTTTGAATAATTGTGAAAAATTGAGAAAACAATATTTATTTTATTGTACATTAATAATAAATAACGGGATTCGTAAACGTAATTGTTTCGACGATAGTTTTAATAGTAGTTATTGTTATTGTACATACCAAATTAAGAAGATGTATATTTTTTTCATAACTTTGCTAAGAGAGCATTTATAAGCACTTGTGAATTTGGTCAGGTTTGGAGCGCGCGCGCGCATACGAACACACAAACAAACAAAAAAACAAAAAAGCACTCATACACAACGCGTGAACAAGTCTTTTTTATTTTTTCAATTTTCCGATTTCTTTCGAAACCCATTTCCTCATATTTTTCCACCTTGTCAAATTCGATATAATAACACTTATCAGACGGCACACGGCACGCAAACTCGATATCGAGTTAAAACCTACTCATATATTCGAATGTGAAGGAATGACGTGAGAGTAGCTCTTGGCCTAATCCGAACACTCAGAGGTCAGCCACTGTCATGTACGAGGTGTACTTGATCTCGTTTCGAAATAAAATTCAACATTTTGTTGTTCAGGAAACACATGCGCAATAATGTACATAAAATAATCGTTAGAAAATTGATTCGATGCTCAATTCTCGATCAGCTTTCTCGGCTTAACCGGTACCAATTCTCGAGAATGATCGTAATAGATATAAGGTACATCGTAAAATAATGAATGTAAAAATTGGCGAAAACCTCTAGCATTTATAATCATCGCCTTTGACAATACTCGCGCTCGATGGACGACCGAAGGAGACTGAAAATGATAGAGACTTGGCGCGCACAAGCGTGTGCGTGCGTGGTAAATCAAAATTTTTATTTTTTTATTGTCGCAAAACGATGTGTGATAACGAACGTGTCGGGTTGAGATTAGTGCGCAGAAACACAAGTCTCTTGTCAACGAACACTGGGAGCTGAGACATTCCGTCGAGTGCGCGATATCCTCTTTGTTTGAAAGAGAGAGACTCTCGTTTCAATCTCCAATTCAATCGATTTTACCGTTCATTTGCTTTGCTTTACATTGGGTTTGTCGGTAAACAAATCATTCTGTTGGTTTCTGTCAAAAGGACATCTCTCGCTCTGTTTCCACGATTAAAATTCATTAAAATGATAAACTCGGGAGCTCATGCGCGATGAATCAACGTCCATCGGTTTATCGTTTCAGTTTTACTTCATTTGCTTGTCATCTGTTTATCTTTGGCAAAAAATTCCTTTTCGCCGATAATCGCCGCGCGATGTTTGTTCCGCGTGTGCGAGAAAAAACTTTTCTTTATTACGAAAAATTCAACAAATTACTCGAGTCAAGCGGTTTTACATTGTCAAGTCTAGTGTTTGCTCGTGTATGGCTGCAAGATTTTATTACAATTTCATATAAATCGATCTTATACGAAAGGTAACGTACACGTATTAAAGAGAAAAAAGGTATTATTTATGCACATATTAGTTATGATTAGTACTCGGGTGTGAAAAGACACAAAATGCATGAAAAGTTTGAGGAAAAACACACTAATACACTTATTTTGTGTGTGAAAGTTCTTGTCTATTATTTTTATTATACGCATTTTTGGTATTTTTCTATTTCGAAATATAAATTTCAATAGAAACGAATAATATCGGTCGTGCAACTTGACGATGAAAGTTTAGATGTTTCGTATCCCGACAATGTACTCTTCCGCTCGCTTCCACATTACAAAACATTTTGATTATTCTCGTTCCAATTAACACTCGACCACCAATTAACTATTATTCGCACGACATTTCAAAGCGGCGATAATTATAATAAGCGCCTGGATTTTCATGCGATAACAAGCCGGTTAATTATAATTGCTGTCGAATTGCGATACTGCGCCATTAATTGTTAATCTATATATATATAAGCTGAAGCATAAATTATTACGCGAACAGTTTAATATCCTGAAAGTATCTGACAATTGCGGATTAGTGATCGATGCGAATGCGACTTTGGAGCCTTGCCATGTTACAGAATTCTCTTATTTTATAACGCTTACTTACTGGAAACAATCTAAGAAAACAAAAGAGTTGACTGCTTTTAATGAAACGGTATTCTATCGAAACGGTATTCTAATACCAACACCAGCGATAAAGCCGAGCAACATGGGGCCACACGAATTGTAATAGTATAACGTACCCAAACGTGCTTTCTTGGTCTTTTCACGGTGAAATGTGAGGGTGAAAACACGGTGCTATTATATAAGTCATTTCTCGCTAAGGAAGGTGACGCTGTATATGTTACGAATATCTGCGAGTCTCCAGTATTGCGACACCGCGTATTCCGATATTTGCGCACGTACGCTTGCCTGTGATATATTTTTACGGCGTTTGATTACTCTCCTCCTCCTTGGATCGCTAATCGCTTTGCGAATCTCAGAGGCTTCGATTAGCGCTGTGAATGTCTCTGACGAAAGCAGCCCTCTTTAAGAACTGGAGATAAAAATAAGGATGGAACAATCGTAATTGCATAAGGATGACGATGGTAATAATTAATAATTAATATATTGATTAATATTTATATTTATATGATCGATTAATTAATAATTACGCAGAAATTCTATTTACTATTACAGAATTGTTATTCTTTTTAATAATATTTATCCGTAAGATTCTATAAACGTTATGATCGTGAATTATCATTATTGTTAATAAAAATCATCTGTCCTATCATCTTCGACTTCGCGCAAAAAGCGAGAAAGGAACGAGAGAGTGATGGCGCGAATCAATTGTTATGTGAATTAATTAATTAAGGGCCGCTCTATCACAGGGTATTTGCGAATAAGCATCCAAGTCGATCCACGCGAGCGCTTTATATATATATATATATATATATATATATATTTCTTATTTCCGCAGACATCTCTTTCATTTCAATTCCGTCACGCGGAAATTCATAGTTTCGCAACCATTTGTAATATATGTCTCCGTTGTTAGGAGCTTGCTCACTTATTACCACGTGTTTATGTCATATTGAAGCGTTGAAGGCAATCTTTCAATCGCGTCAATTTGAGGTACTAAACATCTCAATTGAGCCGCTCTCAATATCGAAGGCGGACTAGTCTCGACTCTCTTGCATTTGAATTTTAAGCAATAATAAGCACATTGCCTGAGTTTTGCGCAAAAATCAAGGCCAAGTTCGACAAACGGCGCCATTGAAACCACTGAAGCAAGAGCGACAAAAAGGATGTTTGAGATTAAGTTATGATAGCTTAAATATGATAGACTTGTTCATAGTATGCGCGATGCCTGGCTCGGACGTGACCTAGTTTTCAATGCAATTTTGCTATGTTTTTGAAAGTTTCAAAAAATTTTGCCAGATTTTTGGATGCTCAACTATCTAGATTAAAACACATTTATATATATATATATCTTTCTAAACATTTTCATTAAAAAGAAAGTAAATAGGATATTATCATGCTTAGAAAATGCATATGTACCTCCGGGTCAAGTATCGTAATAAATTTTGAATTGAATTTATTTAACAATTTTATTGTCCCGTCTCGACGAGACAGCAGTGATAACCTTGGCTGGTGGAAAACACAGAATGACACTTTTCCTAAATGCCTCGCCATTATACTTTTGCTCTCTTCTTCCTCTATACCCATCCTAATCCAGAGAATTATTAATCGACCAATTCTTCTAAGCTTACATTAAAAAAAAACTGACCTAACGCGTTTACAAGAGTAAGAGAAGATATAAATAGCTAGACAATAGCTTTTTAATATATTACCGCAATACGTACTTTTGACATAATAATGTCAGATAATGAGGGGTCTTTTATGTGTGAGTGATCATTCAGAGCATCCATATTGTGAAATTACAATAAAATTTAATTCAAAATACCAAATAAACTCGAATATGGTCTCTGGTTTGAGCGAATCGTTCTTTGATTCCCTTGAGCAACAACAAAGAAGCACATCAATAAAATAAGATTTAATGATAAGACGAAAGTAAAAATTGGTATATCGAAAGATATTAAATTTATTCAGAATATAAAGTTTACTCGCCGGTAATTACATCTAAAACATCGTATCGCATGTGTCTTTACAACATGTGTAAATACAAGATATTTTATCTACAAAGTATTCTCGAATGCGAAATTTAGAACCTTATCCCTAAATAGTTAATCATCTTATAGGATTGCCTTGGATTGCTTATGACAACACATGTGAAATTGTTTAATAATGTATAAGCATTATCATTATCAGTAACATTTTCCTAATTTTCCTTCTTCCAAACGGTGTCATACAGATCTGTACGACGTTGATCGAACGTCGGGATTTGCGCTCTGACTTGATCCACGATTTCCAGATCTGTAATAATTCATTATTTCGATATATAGAATGCAATCATTTCCTATGTTAATTTATTATATATATTAATTTTTTATACCGCTTAATTTATATACATAACTATATATTTTATACTATATGCAGTTGTATGCTTCAAATAACGTTTTTTATATCTCTACTAAATATATAATAAATTATAGCAACACACATATTTCATTCCATTGCACATGTTAAAGGATTTAATAATTATACACACATTCGAGCGCAATTGTTATTGACGATCAAGTTAAAAAAAAATATTTAGTTTGATTAGAAAATAAATAATTTTTATGAAATATTCGAATTCGTAACTCGAAATATGCCGTATGGTCGTTATTCTAGCTTCGCACATACACACAGCATTAATTACCTATATCGGAGACCACCATATCCTCGGCGGCATCCAGCTCGTCAAGTATTTCTCCCCAAGGATTGGTTAACTGAGTATGCCCCCAAGCGACGTATCCGGGCGGTGAGCCACGCGCCGGCGATACGCAGGCTACATATAATTGATTGTCGTTTGCTCTGGCACGCTGCAGCAGCGACCATTGTAGCGGGCCAGTGGTCATGTTGAATGCCGCCGGGTATATCAACATCTGACAACCTGATATCATCATAGGATGAAAGATGAAATTGAGAGACACGGTTTAGGGCTTGTTAGGGGGTAACGAGACTATCTCGATCACAATCTCGACTAACGATTCTTCTACATATCTGTAATATAAGTGAAGAATTTCAGATGCAAATGTAAGTGCAAATGCAACTACATTCGAAAGAAATTTACATACGTAAAAATATAGATTTATAATAGCTACGCAAAAATAATATTTCTTAATCATCGAATGAGATTAAAAGAAAAGAAGCTTATAAAAGCTCTTATATATATATATTAACTTTATTAATTATGAAATAAAATTTGAATCAATTCTAAATCTTGTAAAATTTCTCTTTTGTAAAAAGAGAATATTTCTCATGAATCGCGTACGTGAGAGATGATGAGAAAATAAAGAAGATATAATTATTTAATGATGTTAACCGATGCGATTAGCGATTGCGCAAACTCGAATGTATAACGATAAAGGAAATCTTACTAAAATATTATCAATTTAATATAACATGTATTGCAATGCAATTATCTCATCATTTTAAGAATTATTAATCCAAACGTGTGCGCAAATGTTAAAGCGTAACGTCAACAATGCGACGAAGAATGCGTTAAATTCCGTTCACCTTTGTTTCTGTACAGTCGCGCCATTTCTTCAAATCTGATATCGTAGCAAATGCCAATGCCGATTTTGCAACCTTTCGCTTCAAATGTGGTAAGGGAATTGCCGGCGGATAGGGCGTCACTCTCGCGAAAAGTGAATTTCCCTTTAATGTCGATGTCGAACAAATGCATCTGTAAAGAAGATAATGCTTAAAGTGCACTCTGTTTCACGTAACGTATAACATTTGTTCATGTAGAAAGACGAAAAAACCTTAATTCTCTCTCTCTCTCTCTCATTTTGTATATTCCTTGTTTTAAATTAACATTTAAAATATGCGTAAACATGAAAATCTTAATAGTTGAAAATATATTTTAATATTTAGAATATACATAGATGAAATTGTATATTTGTGAAAAAACAACAATATATCTCTTGTAAAAATATAGTATACATATATTATTGAAATATTTTTAAGAGCATTCACCTCACTCACTCACGCACGCACGCACGCACGCAAGCCACGTAGAATATTTTTTTACAAAGTTGTAAATAAATTCAATGCATGTGCAACAACATTGATTTTCACCTTCCTGTGCTTGGCTATGAGGTTTCCATCCGGTCCCCATACGGTGCAAGTGTTGTACAACTTGTCGTTGCTTCTCTCCGGTATCGTACCACCGATCAGATAGACATTGTTCTTTCTCGCCGCCTCGGACAACGCCGCGCTCGTCTCACCGTCCGGAATGCTCTCGGCGTATCTCGCAAAGTGAGCTATTTGTTTTACGAGTTTTACGTCAATACAACGAGTCAATAAACGAGTAAATTGCACTCACGCGCGTCGCGCGTATAAAATCTGTTATATCTCGCGCAAACAGTAATAAAAAGTATATATATATCCATTATATCCATTAAAAATTTGAAAACGAAATATCGCTACGCACACAACGTTAAATTAATTTCTTCATACATTATTAGAAGAAATAGAAATAGAAATATATAAAACGGTGGATTGCTTACGTTACAAAGCTAACAATAAGATATGCAGGCTTAATTGTTTTGCAAATAGGTACAGATTTGCAAGATTGCGCAAGATGTCACTTATATACGCAGACATTTTACTTAATTATTATGCGTGCATGATACGTGCATGTATACGATGTATATGAAAATATCAATCAGTCAGAAGCGAGAAGCGAGAAGCGACACGATCATTTCCTCGATCGCTTGTCGTTTTCAGAACAATTTTTATTATATTTCGCGATATAATACTTAATAAGAGATATATGCTGAGGACGAAACATTTACTCTCCTGGATGCGTATTATTCGCATCTCGGCATCTCGGCATCTCGATTAGTAACAGCCTTATTTCAAAACTGAATTTTAGAAATTATTAAAGCTTTCCTTCTGATCCTACCAAGGTAATAATATTCGTATAATATTCGGATCCTTGTTTCCGACTTCCGACAGATCCGATATGTGGGCTCGAGGATATAGCGTGTAATTTTTATGAAGAGATAAGTAATTGTTATAAGTATTTATGCTCTTTTTATTTACACGTTCCATACGGCGAGTTGAAACATTCGGGCAGCGTGACGATGTCGGCTCGCTCCTGTTTCGCACGCTCGATGAAAGAAACGGCTCGCGAGACATTCGTTGCCTTGTCATCGCCAACGGCCAGCTGCACCAACGCCAGACGAAAGGCTGAAAGTACAATTACAATATACAATTACAATTACATAATTACAAGTACAATATGCTAGCGAGTTTGCACCGCGCGCATTGCCACATTGTGCGTTGCGCGTCGAGGCCGTCGAGGCCATCGAGTTTGATATCGGCAGAGTCTATATATAAGTCATTATAAATTATTAAGTATAGTTTACTTTCTTTTCTCCTTCTCCATCCGAATTAAAATATCACAAATGAAACAATAACAGTCTGAAATATCGTAGGTCGTAGGATACCTAGCGCTGTAGGGTGATTTGATTGTATACAACTATTCTAGTCAAAATTCAAAATTTCAATCGGAGCACACGGAGCACACTACAGCAGACAGCAGACAGCAGTACAGCTGAGTACAGCTAGGGCACCCGGCACAGGGGTCAGGGGTCAGGGGTCAGGGGATAAAGTGAGCGATCGCTCGTTCAAAGATTACTCGACCAACAGTAATAGAACCTTATGCGTCCTTTGCTTCTTTTTACTTTTTACGTTGGACACACAGAAAGACTCGCGCAATCTCGAAATTTATGTCGCAAAGAAGGAATAATCGTACACGTACTAGTCATTGTTCTCGTTCCGTACTGCGCGACACTCGCCCGCAACATGACGGGTTAAGTTACCGTTGGGCGTTGCGACTTGCGAGTTGCGTTGCCGTCGGTTAAGTCGGTTTATCTCGATGACGCGTGACGTAAGGAAAACCACTAGTACTATCTACTTCTACGCGTAGTAGATAAAGTAGTTAGTAGAAAAACGGTATCTTTCGTCCTTGTATTAAACATGTATTGTATTTAACCACAAATGTGTTGTACACAACGCAGTAAAGTCTCTCTCTTTCTCTCTCTCTCTCTGAGAGAGAGAGAGAGAGAGAGAGAGAGAGAGAGAGAGAGAAACGAACTTGATGTGATTTCATGATATTCAAATTAGATTATATATCTTGGCAAGAAATTATTGATGTAATGACAATAGGATTTACGTCGCTTGTAAATATTCGTCAAGTAACGAATTACTTAAGTTTAAACCTCGCACATAAACTTCTTTGTTGCTTCAAGTTGAAAATAAATGTTTTCTCTCTCCTTCCATCTTTCTATCAAATTTATTTACATTTACAAGATTGACGTAACATCGAATTTTACCACGAAACTTAATTTGTATATTTTTTTATGCTGTAATAAAATACAGCCTCAACCTTTTTACCAGAGTAAAACGATACGATTGGAAATTTACCTGAAAAAGACTAAACCATATGGAAAAATATGTTTTATTAAAAAGAGATATAAATAAAATTGTACAAGTCAATATAGAACGTAAAACATTTATGTATGTATGTATGTTATGTTATGTTATGTTATGTATGCGATTTATATACGTTATCGTCTACTGGATGATCGTGATCTCCTGTGTTTTTTGGATTTTCTTCTATCGAAAGATTCTAAGGGTCCTGATACTTTATCCTCTCGTCGTTCTCGTTCCTTATCTCTTCCTTTATGTTTCTTGGATTTCTTTGCCTTTTTAGTCCTATCGCTACTACTGGAGCGCCTTCGAGTTTTATTTCCCTTCTTATTGTCCCTGTCACTGTCACTCTCCCTCTCCCTGTCAGATGAATCCCTTCGTTGGCTTTTTGATTTTTTACTAGATTTCTTCGATCTGTGTCCATGATGATTCTCTTTGTGCTTCCTTTTTCTATCAGGCATATCTGAATCGCTGTTACCGTTCGTGCTAAAATTTTCCAATGATGCAGATCTTGGTTTGCTTGCATCTTCCTTTTTCTTATGTTCTTCATATTTAGCAGCATCTGAAATCAGTTTCGTCGAATACTAAAAACTAAAACTGCACGAATTTTATACAAGTCAACGAATTATACAGGGACTTTTAAAAAGTATTGAATTTATGTCGGCCACACGCTCATATACGTGCACGCGCGCGTACGTGAAACAGATTTTTTTTATTTTTATTTTGGACATACCACTATTCACGTTTGATAGTACAAGTTGGTAAAATATGTCAAAAATTTCTCTTTTTAACACATCTTATCAAGTATTGGTAAATGTACATATTTCTTTCGAGTACAGTTCTTTGCGTTATTTCTCGTTTCTGAGACTTGAATTCTCAATATGGCTACGACACACCCTAAGATCGTTAAAATAGTAACAACTCCAAATTGTAGCCAATCATCATATCATTAATAAACCTTGTTTATTAACCTATTTACAAATAGAAAATCGTAAAATTTTATTGTTACGGAAATAAACACTTTTACACATTCATTTCACGTTCATTTAAAAGTCCCTCGAGAAATAACTTGCTTCATTTACTAACTTAGAACTTTAGAATTTTTCGAATATTCCGCCTTTGTTACTACTTGAACTATGGCCTCGTTCACGGAGACGATATTTCCATTCAGTGCCATTTTCACGATTAATCTTCCCGCATCGTCAAAGCCTTCTATTTGGCCATATGCGTTGGATCGCTTGCCAGCAATAATTTTTATAAAACTTCCTTTCTCTATTCGTAATTCTTCCTCTTCTTTCGAAGTTTTTCCATCATGTTTTTGCAAAGCTATCTTATCTGCGCCAAGTCCCATCCCTATTGGCCGTAATTCAGGTACAGTGGGTGTTACAAGTCTGCAAATACAGATACATAAAAATATGAAAGAAATACGACTAAAATCTATTATATATATATGCCAAAATAAAGATATACACAACATCTACACGGTTCATCTAAGACGAAGGCAAAGTTCTTACTTTGGATTTTTACCGATTCCTTCGCCAGGTTTCCATCCCATACCTCGTAACATAGCTGAACCAAAGATACTTGGTGGCACCTTCTCGTAATCTTCTAATGTACTCTATAATAGAAAAAAAGAAATATCATATACCATATAATATTTTTATACAATTTAAATATACGACATTAATATATTGTATCACTGATATAATAGCTATCAGAAAATCAGAAAAAAGCACTCACTTCTTCTGCACCCTTTAAATCCTGTCCCTTAACTAAAGATAAAGTTATATCACATAATTCATCTTGGTTCTTTTCTGTCGATTGGAGATCTTCTATGATTTCTTTAGCTGCCTGCTCATCCAAAGTGAGGGTGGTTTTACTTTCAATGGACAATTCTGTTTTTATTTGTACGTTAGAAGAAGAGACAGCCTTATTAATTGATGTCAAAACACCATTTGATATTTCTTTTGACTCTTCCTTAATCTTGACATTTTGTATCACATCTTTACTTGTTTTTGACTTTGAAGCATCTATTTTGCTAATGATTCTATTGTGCCAGGTATTAGACTCCAATAGTGGAATAATAAGAGGTTCTTCTTTTTTCTCTTCTTTCCTAAACAAATGTATCCTTGTCAAACTTGTCTACAGAAAATGATAAATTGTATTATAGAGTGGTAGTGGAAATTAAACTTAAACCTTCGCAGAACATGTGTAATTTTTCTGCTTCCGTCGAACATGTGGGTCTTTTAGGCCAGTTAAGATTTTCAAGCTGTAATATTGCCATAAGAAATCTGAAAACATTCAAGTATACTTTCGAAGGCTTTAAGAATCTATTTATACCGTTACATATGCCTGATTCTTGTTTGGGTTTTTTTTTTGAGTCCGTAAAGTCTCCGAAAAATTCAAAACTGGAATATCGACCGGGTCTTTAAAGCCCCACTTGTTCTGCGAAGGGTTAAACTACTTATGTTTCGCGACATTATCGTATCATACCTACATGGGTTGTTACTATGTATAAATTGTAATTGTTTACTGTTTATTTATTAAAAGTATCTATCAGAGCAAACGTTTGTGTGATATGTTATTAGAAACAGTTAAATTCTATGTTATTTATACACTTTGTAGTTTATTAGTAAGATTATTTATATCTATAAATCTATATAATCTAATAATGTTTGATTTAACTAGGTACCAAGTTAAAGGAAACAAAAAATGTAAAAAATATAAAGGCAAATATTACAGTTGACATTTAAAGCATTATTGGACTTGAAGATAAGGTTAGATCGAGATTGAGGTTACAAGCGCATCCTAGTTTTCCCTCTTTTTTTCGTTATAATAAACTTTTTTGACTTACCCAATTACTTTAATCGCCTTTTCATCTAGACACTCGATATAATCCACTTTCTTCTCCTCGTATAGCTTCTGTTTGTCCAAAATTGGCTTTTTTATAGACTTTGCAAAACCAAAAGAAATTTTTTTACTTTCTTCAGCCATTTTCTTATAATTATTATATTCCCCAAAAGTTTTCGTATTTTTGTTCTTTATGGGATACAATATCACGTTTTATGTAGTCATGAGTTTTTAAAATTTTATTTATATATCCTCCGTCAACACACACGACAGGAAACACAATCCTACTGATCAACTGATCCTACAGACAGTACAGACTACAGAATCGAGAATCCTACTTGAAGTGAAATGACGAAGTTGGCTGTAGCTTGCAGTGTGAAGAATCTTCTATTCTTCATGGTATGCGTATGCACACTATTGCACACACAATGACATAATGACAAAAGACAGAGGTTAGAGCATAGACATAAGAATCTATAGATAAGGTGCCAGGGTGCCACTCAATGCTTTCAGCGCTGTGAGCGTGAATCGCGGACCAATCGGATCGCAGACGTGCCATAAACCGAAAGGTGCCGAAAGTGTGGAAGACTAGGGAGTACGGGTGGAGGTGGAGACCTCTGAAGATAAGATAGGTTGTGGATTTTCTTGGAGTCGTGCGAATGTAACATCTCGAGTCTCGCGACCATCTCGTAATTGTGTTGTGTATTATTGTTGTTTTTATAATAATTTGAGTGTCTCGCGAGTGTCGCTGTCGCGTGTGTGTGTGTGTGTGCTCCGTGATATTTTTTGTATATTTCCTAGGGCACTGGCACTTAATAATGTTTGCGTTAACGGGAGAAGTAAACTTTTGGACTTTCGACGACAATGTAAACATAAACGTCACGGATTTCGGTGCATTTAAGTAAAGAACACATTATCCTATTACTAATTTTCAGTCTCCACTGTTTATGCTGTCGTAACAACTTGATTGCTCCTAATTTTTCAGATATCACGATAAACGTATCGATGGCACGTATGAAGAAGGCAAAAGATCTTACTGCCAAGAACGTGGTATGACTTACGTCCCAGAAAACAAAAAGGGAAACAAATTAAAGCATTCCATTAAATACCTCGAGGTATCCCTAAATAAATCCCTACACCTTTCTTTTCTATTTGAGAATCTTATATAAATATAATGTAATATAGCATTGATATATATATTGTCACTTCTAGGATCAGCTCAGAGATAATTCTGTAATTTATTGTCAGTGGTACGATGATTTGGTTGCACAATTAATGCTTAGCAATGGCTTACTGGTGCAAATACAAGTTTGTCTCTTCAGTGGTGACATACAAGAGATTTCATTTGACAAGTATCTTGTAGGAAAGCTATCCGAACATATATCTGATGGTATGATGCTATTATTTCAATACCACCACCAGAAGCTATTTATTATACACTCAAACTTAATGTGTCTTATTTTATTTGCAGTAATTATTACCAAAAGTCATTTAGTTTGTACGTACAATGATAATCTAGTGACCCTGGTGTATTTTACAAAATCTAAAACACACGTCTTTGATAAGATCAGCAAGTTGGAACCCAAGTTAATCACAACGGACTTATTTATACCTAATGGACGCAGATTGGATAAGAAAATTCAAGTAAACAAGTCTGCTAATTTGGTAAATAGCTTCTAGATGCAGATTTTTTTTAACTATAAGTAGAAAATTTTGTAATTGATCTATAAGAATTAAATGACGTGTCTTTTATAGATATTAATTTGGCGAAAATCTACAATGAACGAAGTTTACCCTTGGAGTCCAGCTATGAAACAATACCATCGAGCAAACATGCATCTCTTTCAACTTACAGGGTATGAGATTGACGTGAACAGACTCTTTTTATCTTCCTCTCCCTTTTTAGCATCTATATAAGATTCTTTGCGTGTGTATGTACATGTACTTTTGTCCGTTTTGATTTTCTTTGCTTATATAACTGTCTTTTTATGATTTCCTTTTGATGACTTTCTTTTCCTCATCTTTGTTTGCATGTTCTTTTATCTTCTTACATAAACTCTGATGTTTCTTCTTGTGCGATTCCCATGAATCTCTCTTATATTGAGACGATATTGATAATTCTTTGGCAATGCTTCTAGTAATTTTCTTTGGCAAATCCCATGTGCCCTTTTTTATACAATATATTTTTTTATTATAATCTCTATATGCTGCATATATGTATAAATTTAAGAATTTCTAATGATAACGTTGGTTTTAAATAATTTAGATTCTTGAAATTATTTTACTACATACGTGATATTAATTTATACAAACTTTAAATGTTCCCCACGGCGAATGTTCGACTCTTTTGGCATTGTCTAATATACGTCCATTATCATCCGCGATAAATTTCGTAGTGACACAATGCCTGTCGGGCCAACTGGGATACCATTTAGGAACTTCCCAATTTCGCAATCTTTTCGGAGTAAATGCATCTTCTGTCCAATGACCGTGCCAATGTTGAGACATTTTTATATAATTCCCTCCTTTTTTTTAAATAAATTTAATACGCATAAATTTTTATTGTATGTACTTGTGCTTGCTATTACAATTCTTTCTATCAAGCATGGCTAGTTACGTTACTATGCTCGTTGCTATGTAAATCAATTAGCTACAAACACCTGTACAAACCCTGTATGCATGTACGTACGTACAAGCACTGTGATATATGTATAAGAATGAATGGATCTAATGATTCATATTTTCAGAACAAAGTTAGAATTATTATGTTACATACGTACTGAATTCGATCCCTTGTGTATTACGTTTGATGCATGCGATGACAATATTATTCATTCTGTAGAACAAAAAGTCTCAAGGAAGGTAATTATAAGCTCTTAATAGTTCTTATGTGTTTCCTAATTTAATACAAATTTAATATATGTATGTTAGAAATATGCTGTGTTAGAAAAGGAAATGTGTATTTTTGTAAATTTGGATATCATGATACATAGGGAGAAGTTACCGTAGAATGGCGTACGTATGAAGTTTCCCGACAGAATAAATTAAAAAGGATCGCTGTGATTTCCGTACAATTGCCAACGCATACAAGTTGCGTGAGATTTTCACCTAATCAGGAATTATTACTTCTGTGTTGCATCGATGGTACTATTATGATGTACGATCAAATCAAGTCGACAAGTACCAGTGTAAAAGCCGCTTTTGTAGGTTTTATCGATATATATAAATTAAATACGTAAATTTCACATAAATGTATAATATATTATGTATTACTGGAAAATGCGTTTTACAAGGATTGACTTAAGGTTTTATTGATTTCTTTTCCTCTTTAAGATACCCACTTTAGCCGCTTGGCATAGCGACGGTATAATATTTGTGGTAGGTAATGATAGAGGCCAGTTTCAACATTTTGATATCACTTTAACGTGCATCAAAAGCCAGACATTAAGCGACGAGGCAACGCCAGCGAATATTCTCGACTTATCATCATATTTTAGGTATAAATTATGAAATAATTAATCGATAGGATTATGTCAGCCATAAAATTTGATTAGCAAAATAATTATACAACGCAGGAATCAGCATGCCTTGGTAAATATGGAGTGGAACAAGAAAAGCGACCCGAATCAGATTCGTTACTACAGTAATGGCAATTCTTTATTCTTGTTACTTTTTGAACGGTAAGGACTATCATTTTGTGCAACATGTTTTATATAAATTTATATGATAATTTGTTCTGTATTCTGTATTAACAGAGGTCCGATTGGCGTTATTAAGATGATCGAAGGCGATACTCTTTCCGGGGATGAATTGGTCAGAAGATATTTGTCAGAATCTTGGGTAGAACAAGCGACTTCCTTGTTGTTGTCGATGAACTGGGATACGCATCCACGTGTATGCATGCATTCCCTCAATCAAATCTTAAATTATTTATTCAAGTTACCATTGACCACGGAACGTGAAGGTAAAATATAATTTCGTTATTTTTGTAATCTGGTGGTTAATTACGAAAGATTATTTACGAATGATTAAAAAACTAAAATCTTATTATTCTAACCTAATTAATCTGTGATCTAATAGGTCTGATACAGAACGCACTGGGCAGTTTCCACATACCTATTAAACCAATAAGCCAAGCTGTCGAAGAAGAATATGGCGACGAAGTAAGAGATTTGACGAGGCGATTTTTCCATCATTTATTAAGGTAGCGCATTACTTACCTGATCATTGTTATCATATATCCATCATACGCAATACGAATCTAAAATTTAATTATCCCAAATCTACGATTATGATCTTCTTAGGTATAAGATGTTTGAAAAGGCTTTCCGGCTAGCTATTGATCTAAATGATCACGATCTCTTTATGGACATACATTTCTATGCTGCGGTCTTGAATGATATGGAACTGGCAACAGCAGCAAAAGAGAAAGCTGAGAGTATTCTAAGCAGATCAAACAGTTGCAGTGGCTCGCGTAAGAATTGACAAAACTTGTAAAAAAAAAGCTTATAAAGCTTTAGACACACCTTATATCTAGAAACTTTTATAGATTCCACGTGTTCGAGAACATCATGCTCTATATGTTCTGATTCGAGCAATGAGAAGGGTGAGGAGGAGGAGGAGGAAGAGGGAGAGAACGAGGAGGCAGAAGAAGAAGAGGAAGAGGTGGAGGAGGAGGAGGAGGAAGAGGAAGAGGAGGAGGCAGAGGAAGAGAAAGAGGAAGAGATAGCAACGTATAGCGAAGAGAGCGAAGATTCTCAAAAAATAGAACGACCCAATTTGAAACGGTCAAAAAGGCGTCGTTACAGAAAAGCTTCCAACTCGAGTCAAATCCCACCCTTACCGGTTGTCCATCCTCATCATACCGCGAAGAACACACTTTGCGCATCCTACAACAACATTCCGTCCAATACTAAGACTGATTATATCTTAGTACCTTCGTCTCTTGACACGTCTGATAATATTTTAACAACTTCGTTTAATCACTCTTCGCACATTTCAAGCCCATTTCTAGCATCGACCTCTTTTAACAAATCATTATACAGTACACACTCAAATTTTACCCCGACTAGCGCGGTGAACACGATTAACAGTTCTCAAGTGTTTAACAATGCATCAGACGACTTGATGACCACGTCATTCGGCAGTATTTCTCTAACTGAATCGGAGGTAATGGTCGATGATCAGTCTGGCAATAATTTCAACGAAAGGTTGTACGACAAATCGTTAGTTAACGAAATACCATATTCTTTCAATGGGTATTCCGCCACCAATGTAATAACAACTTGCGCGCAAGACGACAGCCTCATTTCTACGCCTTTCAATAAGCCAATATACGAATCAGAAGATATTCAATCGAATTATTTGACGAGCTGCTTAAACATCGTTGACAATAATATTATGTCGACGTCATTCAGTACTCGAGTCGCTAGCACTCCTATCTCGCATAGTAACTCTGTCAATGCGCTAACAGCGAACAATAACTCTGAAACAACTTCGATATCACGAAGCGTGAAATCTTCAAAGGTATCTGATAAATCGCTAACTAAAGCTCTCATTGATGCTAATACTCATTTGACGGATCAATTGGCTTTTCCGAATCGTATTTATACCAATCTGATGTCTACTTCGTTTAATTATCCTGAAGGATATGCGACTCCTGAAAGTAGCGATATTACATTTCCCAACACATTTAACAACGTTAATGATCAAACCGTTAAATTACATCCCGTTACGGAAGAAAAGGAAACAGGCGTCGCTATTCCACCACCACCACCACCACCTTCTCTGATAAGTTCTCTCACTAATTACCTTCATAGTTTACCTAAAAAAAATTATCTTTTATCTAGGAGCACTCAAGGTTTATCAAATATTAAAGAATCGGAGAAATTTGCGTCGAATAAAACACACGTGCCGTCGGGCGCTTTACAAAAACAGAATTCCACAACATCGAACATCCCTGAAAGTCAGAAAACTTCTCTATCTTTCAAAACATATAGATACAATTACGATCTAGATTACATACCATTTCACGGTACTCGTGACGACACAGATTTACAACTTTCACAAACAGTTAACAGAAGACTTCCCTCGCGGAACTTTCATCCTAGCTACAGCATGCAACATGGGTTATTCGAGAATAGATACTCGTTGAGATCTTCCTTAAACAATACAACGGTTAATGCGAATAGAGAAACTAAAACGCTTTCTAACATACCACCTCTGCCTGTAATTAATACGTCTAGCGCTAATTTAAAGATTTGCTCCACGTGTCCGTCGTTCGCCGATACGCCAAGCTCTCTCTCTAACGAAAAACCAAAAGTGAAGTTTTCAGATACTGTCACTCACATATTAGTACCTGGCACAGTAAGTAATTTCAAACATATATATGTATATATACGTTATATATTTATATATATCACATCTATATACATATATATACGCTTTTACAGACTCAAGTATATAGACAGAAACGAACTACTGCACAAACACACATAACGGATCCTAAACGTGAATTAGCTGAAAGCCTTCCACTTTGCCTGGGTAACGAAGATTACCTTAAAGATTTTCAACCACTGTGTAGTAAGCATTTTGCATTAGTGGTATTAGTACAGTTATTTTGTTAAGAAGCATTTTGTTTATAACGCAAATTGTGTACAATGACTTTTTCCAATATTAATTTTTAATATTTTGCAGAAGACAACGCGGACGAAAAAGTAAAAGAATCTCCCAAGACTGACGACAGTACAAAGATTAAAGTCGTACATTTTGGTTTATTGTAAACCAGTGTTATTCAAAGAAATAATATCATGAGTTACGTATGAATCGCACACATATGCACGCGCGTGACTTCATGGAAGGACAGTGCGATAGAAGACTAATAAACAAAACGGAGGTCCGATATTATTTATAATAAAAGAATTAAGTTTAATCTAATTTTAATCTAATTACGATCGAGAGACAATAAGAATATTGTAAAATAATTTATTGAAATATTTTTATACATTTTTTTTGTATATGTATTTAGAAAAGTTAACAAAAGAAACTTTTTCACTGATTAATTCTGTGTATAATTTTCTTAACTTTTTACTATTTTAAAAATTTACACACATGGAAAAGAGTCAATCTTTGCGTCAATGTACATATATACAAGTGCTGTTTATACACTTAAATCCTACATTAATTACAACAATGTATGTATACCTCTATATATATGTATATATATTTATATTAGGCTTTATTCTTTAACGTATCCAACGTAGATTTCAAATCAATCAATTCTTTGTCCGGTATATATCGCTTCTGTTCTAGCGCGGGATCGTAAACGTTTACATTCAGTATGACACCCTGTGGTAAAGCTGCTTCCAATGCCCTGATTAATACTGAACATTTTACAGAAGATACTTCCGACATTTGTATATTTCTTTCATAAATTTTGAGATTGTACTCGGATGCAATCTTGGTCGTTCCAGTTTTATATTTCTGAATCTTGAATTCTTGGGGCGGTAACGGCCAGCTGGAAAAATGTGGATTGTATTAGAAATTGAAAGTGATTTGCATTAAAAGTAATTTAATGCAAATTTACCCGTTGTCTATGTCAATCTGTATGACATCTGCCAACTTGTGTACGTAAGACTGATAACATTCGAGCACAGGATAATCGTAGCTCTTAATTTGCACATTTATTACAGGTAGAAGTGGAAATTTTGATTTTCCTGTCTGTAAAAATCAAAAAGCTGACAAGACGTTACGTATACTTTAGTTAGGTACATACTTGTGATCTAGAATCTCTAGAAGCCTGATCTGACCTGTAAATAATCCGGCTCGTACAAACTTCCGGTATAGAATTTTACAGATAAGATTTTTGTTGTTAGTGAACGTTGTCCAAGCACTGCGATCTAGAATAAAGTTAAATTGTTAGACAGTTCAATATATGAGTATAACAATACAACATAAATAATATAAGAGCCCAATAATGTAAAATTCAGGTTATCAGGTTATCAGGTTATCAGGTTATTTTACTCCAAGATATCACTCGAAAATACGATGTACCTGTTTGATCAGATTTAATGCCATTTCTTGCGCGGTGAGATAATCAGGCTGATGATTTTCAGGAAACTTTCAATTCATAAATTTAATCGAATCGAATCGAATCGTCAAGCATCACAAGTTGTGTCCCGGGCTTGCGGTCACGCCTTCGACTAGTTTGACTATAGGCGGCCGACTTACTTGACGAATTCCGTTTCCGTCAGTTCCGTCAATTTCCTCCAGGCGGCACGGCGCCGCCGCCGCGGCGGCAGACGATGAGGCGATCGCGGGGCGATCCACGTCCACGATCAGCTGATTGTTCTGCTTGCTCCGATTGCTCGTGCTTTAAAGATGACGTGTCGGTGTCGCACGCGTCGCTTCATAGAAAACCTTCGTAATAAATTAATCTAAGAGAGTGTTTGCCAAATTTTTATAATCGCAAAACAAGAAAATTATTTTTTATAATCTAGATCGATAAAAATCTTTTATTCTTCGGGATAATTACGTTATGAAAGGAGCCGTTAAATTACGTGGCATGTGGGAGAAAAACGTATCTTGCTGATGTTTGCCACCTGTCTCAATGATTCGCTGAATAATAATATTTTGCACACAACAAATGTATCAACACTATTAACAGCCGATATACTGGATTATTATTATTATAGTTTGTCAAGAAAATCATGGATATCGAGACGGAAAATGTGATAAATCTAATATTTCCGGAAGGTATTCCAGGTAAGATTAATTTTGTTACTTTGAAATTAATTGTTAATGCATTATTGCACAACGATGTATCTACATTCTACATGTATATTTATTACACGCAACTGCGATTTCAGACTCTTGGAAGGAAAATCCCAATTTTTATCAGTATCTGTCAAAACTTGGAGGCTTTGATGTAGATCAGCTAAGTAAGAATACACCTTTATTATTTATTATTCAGCATAATTATCCATCTAAATTTTGCATTATGCGTCAATAATGAGAGACACAGATTTATCCCGCTCCAAAAATTTTCAGGTAAAGAACCTGATCATTTGTCCGATGAGAAAAACGCGGTACTTCAGACTACACAGAAATTGGTTTTTGCAAACTACAAAACCTTTATTCAGACAGCAGAAAGCTCACGAGAGATACTCAATCATGTAATTTCAAAGAAATATATATAGACTTACAGAAAGACTGCATTATAACTTGCAAGTTAACAAATCGCATTGTTTCACTTTCAGTTCAATGAGACCGAAGATCGTCTTGACAAGCTTGTACAAAAGATCCCAGAATTTGTAGGAAAATGTCAGTCGTTTTGCGATACCTCAAAAGATATTAACGCGCATCGAAGATTAAATAGCTTAACGCTAACGCGAAATGCAGAGTTACTCGAAATTCTCGAGATGCCCCAATTGATGGAATCGTGTTTGAGAAGCAACCAATATAACGAAGCATTGGAATTGTCTCAATACGCTCGTCAATTAGGAATGAAGCATGGAGATATTCCTATTATCTCGGTACAAGCTTAACAGTTTCGGTCATTCACACCTCGATGCTATCCGTGATATTCATATATTTTTTTTATTTTTGTTAACATTCCAGTCTATAGTGGCAGAGATCGAAAGCAGCTGGTCGGGTATGGTAGGACAGGTAGTTGGCTCTCTGAGAGGAGATCTACCACTTCCGAGATGTCTTCAGCTTGTAGGTCTGTTGCGATCTATGGACGCGTTTACAGAATCGGAACTTCGTATTAAATTCCTTCAAGCGAGAGACAGCTGGCTTCAGGGCCTGTTGAATGCAATACCGAAGGAAGATCGTAAGAGATTTTTATTAAAAAATTACAATATAATACGAGATACAATAGCTGAATTAGTCAAAGCGATAAAAATGAAACCTACATTTTGCGCCTGTTACAGCTAACCTTCACATGGCCAAAACGATAGAATTATCCAGGATACACTTGTTCAATATAATAACTCAGTACAAAGCTATGTTTAACGACGATGAATTAGTAATTCCCGGTCGTGACTTGACGCTAAATGAATCCGCGATATTTTATCATTGGTTGGAGGAAAAGGTAAGTTACGGACAGTGCACATAAGATAGACAACAGATAAATAACAGAAATATGATTAAGATTCCTTTCTTCTAGATATCGCAATTTCTTGCTACGCTAGAGCAGGACTTACCGGGTGTAACGTCTATAGATACCATTTTGGGTCAGTGTACGTATTTTGGATTATCATTTGGTCGAGTGGGCGTCGATTTTACTGGCCGAATGTCGGATATATTTGTACGAGTTATCGGTGAAAGGTTTGAGCGGAACGTTCGTCGAACAACTAGAAAGTTTGAGAAAGATATGGAAACATTTACGTTGATTAACAAGACTCAACGACTCGATATAAAAACAGAGACTTCCGTTAATTCTGTAAGTGTAAAATTGTATCTTCTAAATGTAAGTCTACGCTGATTTACAATTACATTACACCGTTTCGTAGGAAAATCCGCCTGAACAACTGATAGAATTTTATCCTCTGGCTGAATACTGCAACGGGATAATAACAGCGTTCAATGAATTGAGACTCTGTGCACCAGTGGCACTCTCCGTTTTATGCACAAAATTACTACAAGAGTCGTTGCATAATGTGGCGAGAGCTATGTTGGTGTTTTACAAGCAAGAACAGCAAGTGGGTTTTCATATCACGTAATTTTTACGCACACACAGGCAAATCCGATATTTTATAAAGATATGTATGTCACAGGCATTTGCCGCCACGGAACGGGAAAACATGATTAAGTTCACGGAATGTTTGAGCGAACAATTAATACCTTATATACAGTATTGCATACACGCGATTTTTCCACCTAGCCAAATTGCAACGCATCTAGGAATATCAGTCGGTGTGCTGCAGAAAGAGGTACGAGCCCTTAAAAAGGAGTAAAAAGGAGTAAAACGTGTGTAATGATGTGAAATAATTTACAGGAGATGACGTATTTAAATAAGCGGAGCATAGTAGAACCTGTGGCTGTACTATTACCTATTAAAAAAGATTCTTCGGCTTCTAAATTATCTACGTCTAACGTACAGCTAGTAACGTCGCATAATCCA
This sequence comes from Temnothorax nylanderi, assembly GCF_030848795.1. NCBI lineage: Eukaryota > Metazoa > Arthropoda > Insecta > Hymenoptera > Formicidae > Temnothorax > Temnothorax nylanderi. Next base: position 62,299 of record NW_027249327.1, on the reverse strand, counting down.
AAGAATCCTTCCATCGCAATGTCCCTGCCAACGGAAATTATGGATTCAAACTTAAAGAAGACTACTGTAATAGAAAGGAAAGAATCAAAAGAAAACGAAATTACCGAACAAGGAACAGTACAGAAGAGCGATGTACAAAATTTGCAGAATTTCACCGATGATATAAAAAGTATCGTGTAATGTATCTGATATAAAGAGCAAAGTATTTAATTTAAAATGTCAATTTAATTTAAATGTTATTTTGGACATAATATGAAAAAGATTGTTACGATCACCGGGGGCACTTGTTTTTATTATTTTGAAAATGCGTACAGAGAGAGAGAGAGAGAGGAGACAGAAATTTGACGCGAAAATGCAAAATAATTGAATCTTAATGTAAACGTAAAGCGATTAGGCTTCAATGAATATCGAAAATATTTATTCTTTCATAGATTCCTCCGTAACTTGACTCGGCTGCGCGGTCTCATTCTCATTCTTCTTCTTTTTACTTCCGGAAACGATGTCGTCTATTCTCAATAACAGGATAGCAGTCTCGATTGCTGTTTTATACGTTTGTAACTTGACGGACAGCGGTTCCCATATCCCGCGCTCCTTCATATCGACCAATTTTCCCGTTTCTCCATCGATGCCCCAAGTAGTTCCTTCTGTCGCGTGTTTAGCGCGCAACGCCGTCAGAGTTTTGATAGTATTTGCGCCGCAATTCTGCGCGAGCGTCCTGGGAATGATCTCCAAGGCCTGCGCGATCGCCTTGTACGGCCATTGTTCCACACCTGCGAGACCTGCCGCCTTTTCCGTCAAGAGCCGAGATACTGCCATTTCCACTGCTCCGCCACCTATGGACAAGGAAAGAGAAGGAAAGAAATACATGGGTAAGAAGAGTAAGTAAGATTTGATGAGAAATAAAATGACGGGGATGATCTTACGCACCTGGTACCAGCTTTGGATCGATAAGAAGATTTCTGGCGACGTGCAGCGCGTCCTGCAAATTCCTCTCGGTCTCATTCAAGATATCTTTGCTAGCACCTCTCAGAATGATGGTACAAGCTTTCGGATCCTTGCATTCCGTGATAAAACAGAAATAATCGTCACCGAGTTTCTTGATTTCGAAGAGGCCAGCTCCCGTGCCAACGTCCTCTTCCTTCAGTTCTTCGGTACGATTGACGACGGTGGCACCGCAGGCACGGGCAATTCTGTTAATGTCGCTCTTTCGTAGCCTGCGTATCGCGGATATACCGGCTTTCACGAGGTAATGCTGAGCAAGATCCGATATACCCTTCTCCGTTATCACGACATCTGGTTTCAGTGAAATAACATCCTCACAGATCTTCTTCACATGGTCCTCCTCCAGTTCCAAAATCTTGGTAAAATCCACATCCTTCATTATCTCTATATTCGTCTGAGATTCGCCCTTTTTATACTCCAATGGACAATCCAGCAACACTATTCTCGGATCTTTGATGTAACGTCTCATTTTTGGGTGCGTCACATCTTTGTTGATCATCACACCCTTTAGGACAGTACTGTCCTCTATCGTGCCACCGGGGATCTTCTCCACCTTGGCGTAACGCTTGATGTCGATCTCCCTCCTGCCATTTTCCTCGAGCATCACCGTATGAACGGCATCTAAAGCGATTTGGCAAGCCAATTCGGACCAGCGTCGGATAAATTTAGTGCCCGTACAGGAGTTTATTACTTGGACCAGTTTGTCCTTGTCGTTGCAATCTAAGTCGATGCTGACTTGTTCGTTAAGAATCGTGACCATGTCTTCCAAAGCCTGACGGTACGCTCTTATAATGACGGTAGGATGCATGTTTTGTTCCAAGAATGGTTCAGCGGTAGCCAAGATCTCGCCTGACAGGACGATGACCGAAGTGGTACCGTCCCCTACCTCTTCATCCTGAGTCCTAGCGATCTCTATCATGGACTTTCCAGCAGGATGCTGCACAGTGATCTCGCGCAGAATTGCGTTCCCATCGTTTGTCATTACGATACCACCCATCGGATCCATCAACATTTTCAACATGGCTTGTGGACCCAGACATGTTCTAATGACGTCGGCGATTGCCTTTGTACAAAAATAACATTCGTGTAAATGTAAAGCTCTTGTTAATATATGAATATCTTATATACTTAAGAAGATCAATTTTAAGTTACGCCTTGATTATTCAGATTGTAATACCTATGCATCGTTCGTCGACTCGAAAAGTTATGCCATAATTGCATTATAATATAATTGAATTTGTAAATCGCTCGCAGAAAAAATAATAATTTTTACCGATAATTCACTTGTACGATCTACGAGTTGTTGCATTTAAGTCGTGTAAGTCAATAATACGCGACAACTCGATGCGAGACCCGAGACACGGATTCCTGCCTCTTCGGAAGTTTGGAAAGCCGCACGTGGGCGTGTACCTCGCGGAAATTGCGAGAAATGCCTTATAAGGCGATACATCGCTGACGCATAGGTTATAGGTTATAGATTATAAATTATAGACGCTCACCTTGCCCGCCTGGATATTCTCTCTCTGTACCTTTCTGCCGGTGTCGCGCTTCGTGTTCTGGCCTGCGATAATTAGAAGATTCATTATGGTTAGAAACACTCGTACACGCTCTACACGCCAATATAGCCAAATAAACGACGGACGACGGACGACGGACGAAAGGTTGACTTGGACTTACTGAGAACCACAATTGGTGCTGAGCCCGGTCCAAACATCGTATTTTTTCTTTATTATTACACGTTTTTTCTTTGTTATTACACCGATCGGCGTGAGTATGCGTATACAGCCGTAATTTTTCCCGAAAAGGACGAACGACGAACGCTAATGGACAAATGGCGAACTACGAAGAGAAGTGAAACTAGTGAAAGGCACAAAGCAGTGTCCTATAAGCACGAACAACGTATGTTTGATAGAGTTGCGATTTCGGGAATGCTTCAATGCTGCATCGATAAAACGGATAAAACGGATAAAATTGCGACAATGAAATACGCAACACTAGTCTCCGATTTCTGTCCCCCTAGAAAGAGACGAAGAGTGAGTTTAATCGAAGGATCACGTTAATCGGAGAAATTATGATAATGTAGCGCTCTTCAACATCGACGATGCTCGGTGTAGTTTCGCGCAATCTTTGGTGTATTGACACTGTATTCAGGTGTATTTCAGATTTCAGGTGTGCCCAGGTGTGCCCAGGTGTGCCCAGGTGTGCCGTGTCACCGTGTGTCGCACTGTGTCGCACGTCGCACGGGCCACGGGGACGATTTCTTTTTCGTCAATAATTGGTTAATTATATAGATATACATATATGTATATCTGCATTTATGCCTAACCAATACGAATTGCAATTTGCAATATTTGTGCAATTGTAACAGTATGGAGTATAGACTTATAGACTAGTATAGAGTATAGAGTAATGCAACAGTGTGGACGTAATGCATAGTCTCGGAGATGGATGCGTAATAAGTTTTTGATTATTTGACAGCGACACGATGGAGAATACGAGCGACAAGTTTTTTTATGTCTATAGTTCTTCGTTAGATACCAGGATACAAGTTAAGATGTAAGTTTCGTTATATATCGTCTCATCTATTACTGTCTAACCGATCTAATGAGGTTACCAGCTTACCACCTGATAAGAATATCTTGGCATTCCGTCCGCATATGATGCAAACACATCCATTAATTATGCTATCGTGAAATAATCGGATCAGAGTAATTAACGTACGTGCGGGTGTGCGAATGTGCGTGTGTATGCGTGTTGAAACATTCAGTCTTTATCTTTAGTGCCGATTGCATACGTAATTGGCAGTTTTTAGACGTCTGACGTCTGACGTCTGACGTGGTCACAAGACGGTATCGTTGGTCTATTATTTTACAGAGGTACGTTAGAGGGCAAGAGACACAGACCCGAATACGACGAGCTCCTTTTAGACCCTTTACTCAAATACTCAGGTCTGTATGAGAGCGGTGGAATTCGTGGGGATCTAGCCGCGTCTCTTCAAGTATGGGCTGGTGGTAGACCATTGGCCCTGCCTGTACATACAGCCTATAAGCACTTTACCACCCGTTGGAAGTACGTTGAGTTTTGCATTTACAATGTTACGCCATCCTCTGTCCGCGCGCATTTCCTGTCTACATCTCTTTACTATTGAGATAACATTTTTAGCTGGAACCAGTGGGTCTATCTGCCAATTTCCTATACGGATTTGCCACGCGATGCTCAGCTGTGTATAACTCTGTACGACTGTGCAGGACCTGGTAGACAGCTTCCAGTAGGTGGTACGACTATATCTTTATTCGGCAAGCATGGAGTGTATCGACAAGGCATGTTGGACCTTAGAGTATGGCCTGGGATAGAGGCTGATGGCGGTGTTCCGACTAGTACCCCGGGTAAAGCTAGAGATCATGGGAAAGAACAAATGCAGAGGCTAGCAAAGCTCGTTAAGAAACACAGAAATGGGCAAATCAACAAAATTGATTGGCTGGATAGATTGACTTTCAGGGAGATCGAATTAATCAATGAGAGGGAGAAAAGAGCGTCGGAATACTTGTATTTGATGATAGAATTTCCAGAGGTAACGATGGACGGTGTACCGGTACGTATATGTGTAAAATTTTCTATGGATGCATAATTTTTATATAACAAGATAAATTAATGTATCTATTTCATTTTATTACAGTATTCAATTGTATATTACGAAAAAGATGGTGATGAGGTTTTTCAACATAGATTACAGCCAGACGTTGTGACGCTTCCTGACTATGAGATTTTACAAGTAAGGTCTTGCAAAAGGAAATGGTGATGTATGCCCTAAACTCAAATATTTCAAGGATATAAAGCTCTACATTTTCAAATTTTCTTCCAGGAGAACCTTGTGGAGGCAAAACATCATAAATTGGCGCGCAGCTTACGTAGCGGCGGTAATACTCGCGAATTGAAACCTACTTCGACCGTGCGGGATGCCTTAAATACGATATTGGGATATTCTCCAACGACCGCGCTTTCTACCGAGGAACAAGATTTAATTTGGAAGTATAGATTCTATTTGTCTAGTCAGAAAAAGGCGTTGACCAAGTTTGTCAAGTGCGTTAACTGGAAAGTCGCCGGTGAGGAACGCCAAGCCTTGGAGATGCTAGCTTTATGGGCCCCGCCGGATTCCGAAGACGCCTTAGAATTACTAGGACCCGCGTTCACTCATCCGGCTATTAGGAGATACGCGATTAGCAGGCTTAACCAAGCCCCGGACGATGATTTAATGTTGTACTTGTTGCAATTGGTACAAGCGTTAAAGTATGAAGACTTTGAAAGCATTAAGGCTGCTTATCAAGCGATGTTGAAGGAGAAGGACGAGAGAACGGAGTCGAAAAATTGGAGCACTGACAAACTGGAAAGAAGCGAAAGATTGGAAAAAACGGAGAAACTCGAGAAAACCGAGAAATTCGACAAAGATGTAAAAAACAGCGATTCTACATCTACCCCAGTTACAACTGTGAGTCAACGCATATATCTCTGTCGAATACATTACAGCTACAGATACAAATACAAATCCTAATGTACTTCGATTTTGCATTTGTTTGCAGTCTAGTGAATCGGAGAGCCAGTTGTCGACGAGCCAAGAACCGCTTATGGATCTAGCATCATTTTTAATTACTCGCGCTTGTCAGAACTCGATGCTGGCTAATTACTTCTATTGGTATCTCTCTATCGAGTGCGAGGATCAAACTGATCCCGCGATAAGCGCTAAACAAGATACGCGAGTTAGGGAAATGTATGTTACCGTAATGAAAATGTTTTCCATGATGTTAGCGCAGGGGAATACCATCTGGCAAAAGAGAAGAGCGTTCCTCTTACGACAGAAGGTATTCATCGATCAATTGGTGTTTCTGGTAAAAGCGGTTGCGAGAGAAAGCGGAAATCGGAAGAAAAAAACTGATAGATTGAGAGCATTACTGACGGACCCAGATCCGGCGTTCAAGATTAATTTCTCCAATTTCGAGCCGATACCTTTCCCCTTGGATCCTGAAATTTGTATCAAGGGAATTATCCCGGAAAAGTATACATTCAAGTTGTTTGATGTTTGTCCACCAATGTTCATGTTCCTTCATATTTATATCTTTACTCAATTAATTTTATAGGGCAAGTCTTTTCAAGTCTGCGCTCATGCCATCGAAACTCACATTCTTGACGACAGATAATACCGAGTATATTGCCATCTTTAAACACGGAGACGATTTACGACAAGATCAATTAATTTTGCAAACGATAGCGCTCATGGATAAATTATTGAGAAGGGAGAATTTGGACTTGAAACTAACTCCGTATAGGTAAAAAGCAGTTTATGTAAAAGCTAATGAATATTACGTAAGACTATTATCTAATGACTCGATCGTGGGATTTCAGGGTGCTCGCAACAAGCACTAAGCATGGTTTTGTACAATTTATCGAATCTACAACAGTTGCGGAAGTTCTGGCTAGCGAAGGATCGATATTGAATTTCTTTCGAAAACACCATCCTTCCGAAACTGGACCTTACGGAGTAGTACCTGAAGTCATGGACACATACGTTCGCAGTTGCGGTAAACACGAATAATATGTATAATTCTACAAAAAAAAAAAAAACGATATAATAAATGATACATCATTTAAATAATTTCTTTCAAATTATGCAGCTGGTTATTGCATAATTACATATGTACTGGGCGTCGGCGATCGTCACTTGGATAATCTGCTTCTCACGGCATCAGGTATTGTTCTCGCCAACATTCGTTTTTGCTAAAGGTTGTCTCTCTCTCTCTCTCTCTCTCTCTCTCTCTCTCTCTCTCTCTCTCTCTCTCTCTCTCTCTCTCTCTCTCTCTCTCTCTCTCTCTCTCTCTCTCTCTCTCTCTCTCTCTCTCTCTCTCTCTTTCTCTAACGAAACCAAAATATATCAAACGCGCAATATTTTGTAATTCGCAGGCAAACTCTTTCACATCGATTTTGGCTACATATTAAACAGAGATCCGAAGCCTCTCCCTCCTCCTATGAAACTCAGCAAGGAGATGGTCGAAGCTATGGGCGGTGTCGGTTCTGAACATTATCACGAATTCCGGAAGCAATGTTACACGGCATTTCTACATTTGCGTAGGCATGCCAATTTGATATTGAATCTGTTCTCGTTGATGGTAGACGCCAGTGTGCCCGATATCGCCCTAGAACCGGACAAAGCCGTGAAGAAGGTCCAGGATAAATTGCGATTGGACTTGAGCGACGAAGAGGCGGTGCACTACGTGCACAATCTTTTAGACTTGTCGGTCACCGCGGTAATGGCTGTGCTGGTAGAACAACTCCACAAATTTGCGCAGTATTGGAGAAAGTAATAAGACGAAACCAATTTACAGCGAAATCATACAGATTGTGTTCCTTTTTGAATGGTAGATTATCGTTATATTGTATATAAAACGACCACAGCGTGTTTGTAACATAATAATATAATTTATTGTATTTTCGGAGCATTTTAGGTAATAAATCTTTGATAAAAATTATTATTTTCTTGCTTGATACTTTTCCAGCGAGTTGACACTGACTCTGCATCTCTATAAATGCTCCAAGCTTCAATACGTATAATTACTATATTCGAACATATACATATGTAATAATTACGAAATCTACAGACGAATAATTTATAAAAAAAAAAAACATGATATACGACTTATCAAAATTTTAACGAGCGTGCCTAATTGTGAGAATACTATTTTTTTGTACACTATTATAAAATGTGTAATTTATCGTAGTAGGATATCAGCGGCAGAGAAGCGACAAAACATATTAATTGCACATGTAATCAGTTATGTAAATACTCGTATATTTATTTTATTTTTAATTACAAGTGTATGTGGTGCACACAATAGAAATAAATCTAAATAGATAATATTGTTAGTGTTGAAAATATTATCGACATGTGAAACGCAGAGGAGAGCTACTCTACTCGTCAGTATCATCACTTTATGCCATTTATGAATTTAATAAAGTCAACAAATACATATACATATACTTTATCTTATCAGAAAGGTTTCTTTTCGTTTTAATAGAAAAAATGTAGCTATATATTTTCCCATCTTGCAGTATTATATGCGTCTGTAAATATACACGAATTTTTATGTAACTTTTTTAATACATACGTACACTTATATACGTATATATCAAAAGAATTCAGAGTAATCAGTCTGTCCTTGAAGTTTTCTCAGGTTTCTTTCTTATGCGCTACGATATTGTATCGAGCTACGTTTGACATGAGAATACACAAATTTTTCATCTTCCAATATCAACATAATATGTACACGCGTGACCATAATTAAAAACGCCATAAGAAATAAAAACATTGATTTATTTTTAATGTAACGTGAGACTATAATAAAGAATATAATTTTTTTTATGACATTTTGATAAATCTGCCTTGCTTGAAGATTGCACAGTAAAAATCCTCAAGAACTATTTCCAGCATATTTTGCAATTACAATTTCTTCGCGTTTATAAACGTTCTCCAGGCTAATTTAGGTACGTCTCAAGCATGACAGATTTTGTAACAATTAAAATCTTTGCTCGCTTTCTTCACATCAATCGCCTCATTAGTATGCAAGGTACACTTTATATAAGTGAAATAATAAGCACATTTTTATTTTCTATATATACATATACACGTATGTATATGTATAAATAGAGTATATATATATATATATATATATATATATATATATATATATATATAGTTTGTATTGGCTCTATAAACTAAAACATAAGCTAGTAGAGAATGATCCTCGTTTCGCTCAGAGCCTTGCACATTCTACATCGCGATTCTCAAATCGCTATTTAACAATTACACTGTTCACATTGAGCAAAGCGAGGCACGGCGTAACTTATTCGAGAAGGTCGGGAAAGTCTTTAAACGATAGATCAAGACAGTCTCCGTTTCTTGCGTTTTCGTCGAATTGCAGGGCGTACATTGTGATTATGGATATATAATCAGAAATATTGTGCTCTTTGTTTCTCAGAGCCATAGCAAACCGAACGGCTGTCACAGATGCCTGTCAAGAGAGTGAATGAAACAAGCGAGAACATTATCAGTCTCGGTTTTATTACTATTAAAGATTAAAGAGCAAAATCAGGACCTCCACTAGGTTTGTTACGGTTCCGTTTTGTTTTAAACAATCACACATGAGTTCTTATCTCTTACAACTGTTACAAATGAACTGCTTACATTACGACATGACATTACGGAGCAGCAGTGAAATCCTGCGACGTTGATTATGATTTTCCCTTTGTCGCGATCGTACGAAATTGGTTTGACCATCAATTATCATGCCTTTTAAATCTCGATATGATAAAAGAAATCTTTATCGTGCACGATCGCTACCGCGATTCTCACTATTGCTGCTCCGTTGTAGACACACAGAAATATTGACGGAAATCGAGAACCGTTCATCCGACATGAATCTTTATGATACTCTAAAGAAAGAATAATGATATATATATATAATAGCTTGCTTTTTTCTTCATTTACTCTAGCGCGATTGTATGAACATTTCCTCTTTCTTCATCATATCAAACGTCGATGAGGATAAAATCAAGACCACAACAATATTTTGATGCAATGATGAAAGTGTATCTATATAATATCGAATCCTATATGATCCGCGGAATATATTCGCGGTTCTTTTAGCTTTTGTTTTCTTTTTGTTTCAGTATGGATAAATGCACGCGCGCTCGTACGCGCGAGTGCATTCGCTCTTGTACATCTAGGAGCTTAGCGATAAAATCTAACGCCAAGTTTTACTGCAGTCTAAAAGTCTAAGCGCTTACTCAATATTATAATTAACTTAACGCATTATATTTACATTTAAAAATAGATTCAAAAGTTTGTGTGTGTGTGTGTGTTCGTGCGGACGGTGCGCCCGCCGCATAGTCTATTTCAAGTGGAAACACGTATCGTTACTCGTTACCACTACCCCCGACAATATATTACCTGTCCATAGGCCTAGTAGCTGGCACCGAGCTCTCCACAAGATCATGCCTCTCGATCGGCGAGTTCTCCAATGTGTAGTCGACCGGGTATCCCTCGGGATACGTCGGCGTGGCCTCACCCTGCTGCCTCAGTCTCAGGTCGCTCGATCTCTCCCGATAGAAGCTCTGCGACGTCTCGACGTTCGGCGACGAAGACGACTGCTCCGTCTTGCCGTCCAGATCGTCAGCCGTGGAATAGTAGCTCTGGCTCGCCTCGCTCTCGGGTCTGCTGGGGTCGTAATAGCCGGGCGAGATGCCATGACTGGGGTAGTTGGGCGTCTCCTCGGCCGGGGCGAAGTAGCTCTGACTCACCTCCTGAGGATTACCCTCGTAGTAGCCACCGGGCGTGACGTGCTCCTCGTGGGGATCCTCCTCCAGTCGTGAGTTCGCATCTTGATCTACGGACTCGTAGTAACTCGCCGTCACCTCCTGCTGATGAGCGTAGTAACTGGATGGCTCGTTCCGGTGACGATCGCCGCTCTCCGTGACAAAGTTCTGTGAGCAGGTCTCCTCCAGGCCGGGCATCGAGATCGGCACCTCGTACGACGTCGACACGTTCTGCTCGACTATCACCTGGTCCTCGTAGTCGCTCGAAGTAGGCACAGAGTCCACGTGGTGGGTCGACGTGATGTCGGGATTCAGGTTGTACGACGAAGAAGTCGGAATCTCCGGGACGCCGTTGTCGTGGATACCAGAGTGCTCCGTGCTGACCGACGTGTCCGGTATCACGCTGGACGAAGCGATGTTGAGTTCTTCGCATGGCGGGATCTCGTACGACGAGGTGCTTATCGCGCTCTCCTGATCCTGATCGCGCTCTTGGTTCTCGGGGGTCTCCGGCACGTAGGACGAACTCGCTGTTTCGTCCTCGTTCAATCCAGAATTATTTGTCGACACGGACGACGTGCCTATGCCATCGACACCGACGTCGTTCGACTGCGATGGTATATTACCCTCCTGACTGATCTCTGCATCGGTTTCCAAATTCTCCGCCATGCTCTCGCCCTTGTCGACCTCGTAGCTCTGCGTGGGGAAGCTTTGATCGTCGATCGCCTCGTCGCCGGCACTCGGTCGCTCCACCTGACTCTGCACGATCTCGTTGAAGGACTGCGTCGGCGCGTTCACATTGGATTCCGCCGAAGCTTCGTAAGACTGGGACGCTTCGTTGATCTTTGTATGTTCAAAGGACTGGGACGGTGGTTCCGCCACAACAGTCTCCTCGTCCGTCTCCATTGGTTCGTACGCGATCGACTGGGTGGCCTCGCCTGCGGAGCTCTCCAACTTGGAAGCGGATTGACTAGGTAGATCCGTGGAGTCGCTGCTGACAGACACGTTGAACCGCTCGTACTGAGACTGCGAAGGCGTTTCTTGACTAGCTTCCGCGATCGTCGCCGTCGCCGTCGCCTCCTCCGCCTCCTCTTCCTCGAATCGCAGTTCCATACTCTGGCGCAGGCGACGTCTGTCCGTTTCCTCCTGCGACGATGGCTCGTCGCTTTGACAATCCGCCGCATTTTGCTTGCCAATTGTGCTTCTGGCGAATAGATCCGGTTCGACCACTTTGTCCAACTCCATGGTCGCGTCACTCGGGGAATTCGATGATTTAGCCGACAGAACTCGTGAAGCTGTTCGACCCTTCTTTGTGTTCGTGCCTGCTACCTCCTGGTCCGCCGACTTAGCATTACCACTAGATCCTTCAGAAACCGTTAGCTGCTTCAGTTTATCCGACGCGTTTGCCTCGTGCGATTCGCTCGCGGTTTTACGTTCGCTCGAGTCTGTCACCTCGAAGCTCAATTGTTTCATCGAATCTATTTGCGAATTAGATTCGGACGTGATCAAAGTGATTTCATTTATCGTCGATAAACCGGTTATCGTAGCGTCGCTCTCTTTATTTCCGTTTTTCGTTTCCCGCACAACTTCCATCGTGCTCGAGGCCGTATCTTCGTTAGCCGATTGCTGCAGAATCAGTTCCTCCGATGTGTTGGGAACTTGCTGAGAAGAGTAAACCTCTCGCAAGGTCGTAGGCTGTTCCTCGTCCAAGTTCTTGTTGGTCAATGTAATCGATTTCTGCGGAGAGGCTGAAACCTGATGCGAGGAAATAATCATTTCCGACGTTACCGTGATATCCTGCGATTGCGCGTTCTCCGAAACTTTGGAGACCAGTATCTCCGATACTGGCACGTCCACGAATGTCTGGTCGGTGACGATCGTTGTGGCTAATTGCGAATTGTCCACGTATGTATCGTCGATGATCGGCATCGACGGAGTAGTTTGTATCTGCGGGTTCTCCAGGATTATGCTGTTCGGCACAGTGACCGTGTACGAGGTCGACGGCGCGATCGTGATCTCGGCGCCCTGAACGTTCTGCGTTTCCGTGGCCGCGATATTATCCTCCAGATTCGGAATCACCAGGTACTGAGTATTCGCAGGAATCTTGGTGCGATCTATCTCTCCGCTCGCTACCGTCGCCGGGCTCTCTATAATCTCGCCGATGTCCGGCATCGAGTTGCCGGGGATCTGAATCTGCGTCTCTCCCGTGGCGGATATGTAGGAGATGCTAGGATTCGTAATGGTGATCGGTAGCTCGAGGGACGATGGGATAGTGGAGACCACCGACGTGGCAGTCGAATCCGTCGACTGAATCGGCAGATTGCTCGGCACCTCGAGCGGCGTCATGATCGGTTGATTCAGAGTCAGTGAAGTCTCCAGCACCGAGGGCGAAGATATCGGTTGCGTGGGTGGGATGATGGTTGACTGCAGGATGGTCTGATTGATGAGACTCGTCTGAGTCAGACCGGTCTGCGTCATGACGCTACCCGCTTGATTCTCCGGCAAATTGATCTCCTGCTGAAAGTCCGTGTTGGCGAGAGCGGCCGCCAGGATGTCCTGATTGGACGTTTGTATCACCTTCGACGCGGGAAAATTCTCGCTTACGATTGTCGTTTGACTAGCCTCTGTCACGTTGGCTTGAATATTCGGCAAGACACTGTTGTCGAACTGAAGAACAATGTTATCCAGGGTTCCGGCCTCTCCCAGCGAGCTGGGATCTATGTACAAGGTTCTCGAGCCGTCCGGGTTCTGCGTCGTTCCTTCCAACGACATGAGAGTATTGTTATCGAGTGGCTGTATCTGTCCTTGTTCGTCTATCGTTACCAACACGTAGGTTTGCGTGCCGTCACTGCTCTCTGTCGGCAGAGCCATGATCTGGGGCTGCGCGGCCACCTTTGACTCCTCCACTTTTTCCGCGTCGCCTTTTTCAGCTTGAAATTTCTCAGTTTTGCCCAGCTCTTTCTGCGGGGCATCCGGGGCAAGCTGGAGATCCATTTTCGCCTTCTTCTCCGCGTTGAGTGGTTCTAGCGAAGATAAAGTAGCGGTACTGGCCGCGGCGACATTCACGTTCGAGGTGGTGGTAGCGGGGCTCATCGAGTTCACGGCGATGTTCAACAGATTTTTCTGTGCCTTACTCGAGACCGAAGATTTGGCGGAGGACTTGAAAGTTGCGGGAGTTGTCTGTTTCGACTGGGCGACCGTCTTGGTGGGGGTAGCAAGGGTGACGGCGGTCGTGGCGGTGGCGGGAATCGTCACAGTTGTGGTTGTGGCGGCAGTCGCGACGACCGTCTGCTTCGCTTGGACATTCTGCATCGTCGATACAGCCGGCTCTTGCATTTTCTGGACGACGATCTTTTGCTGACTTTTCATCTGGCGGTTGCTAGTTCGAGGTATAATGACTTTTTGCACGGTTGACGACACGGCGGCTTTGCCTTTCGGCTGTACCTGCTGTACCTGCTGCACCATCGTCACCGTTTGTTGTGTGCCGCTCGGCGAAGCGACGCCTTGAATGCTGGTACCTGGCTGCACCACCGTTTGCTTGACAATCTTCTTGCTATGTGACATAGTTTTTTGAGATACCGCACCGGCGTTAGCGGTGTTCTGTAGAATCAACGTGCTGCCCGATGGCGATTTCACGGAAGCCTTTGTTTGCGAGCCTGCGACCGATATCGGAGCCTGCACCTTCGCAGACTTTTGCAGGATCGGCAGCTGTACCTTTTGCTGTAGCTGATACTGCACCTTGCCGCCTTTAACTGGACTCTTGGCGGCGATGGCTTTAACCTGTTGCCCGGTTATCGGCGTCAGAATGGTTTTGTTGCTGATGACAGCTTGCGGGCTCAATATGGTTTTACCGGTGATGGCTTGAGACACCGGTGTCAAGATCGCTTTCGCGCCACCTAGACCTTGAGCTTGAGAAGTCAAAAGAGTCGTGCCACCCTTCGTAACTAGAGCCTTCGAGCCGATGATGGTTTTTCCGCCCAAAGCCGAAGCGCTGATCGGGGTATAGATGCCATCTTTGGTGAGAATTCCCTGGGACAACGTGCCCGTGAATAAAGCTGTTTTAGCGATATTACCTGAAATCGGAGTAAGCATGCCCTTGGACGTGATTATGCCCTGCGTATTAATAATCTTGTGACCACCGGTGGTCAATTTGGATGTGGTAGGTGAGCTGCCAGCAGCAGCGACGGTAGCGGCGACGGTGGCAGCTACGGTATCGGCCTTTGGCGCAATAATAGTCTTGGTAGCGATTATACCACCTTGTGGACTGATCGGGCACAGCAGCTGACCTTTGCTCGTCACGATCCTCTGTACTTTGCCGCTCAGAGTCTTGGAAATGTTCAACGGCACCATCTTGGTCTGGCAAGACTGTCCCGACGTTAATATAACGACTTTGCCACCTTGTTGAATCACCTGCGCGTTGCCTGCTGCCTTGCCGCTAGTTGGAATAGCAATTTTCTGTTGAGTGCCGGACTTACCCTGAACTCCCTGAACGCTATAACGCAGTTGTTGGCCACCCGTGGTTTGCACGATAACATACTTTCCTGGAGTGGTACCTTTCTGCGTCAAAAGGGCTGGCGGTTTGCCGGCTGGCTGAGCGCTTTGAAATTTCAAACTCTTCACCCCACCGGTAAATGGCTGTACCAGCGGTTTAACATTCGTGATGGTTGGTTTCGCTTTGCTCTTGGTCTTCAATATCGCCGGCACCCCACTCTTTTTCTTTGTCGGCGACGTTTCCGCCGCGGTAGTCTCGTTTGCGATCTTGAATTGAGTTTGCTGAGTGGGCGACACTATCTGCGTAGTCGGAGTAAAGGAGAGCGTGGCTGGAATTGAGCTGGAAGTTGGCATAATGGAAGATATAACGACAGGCATTTGTTCGATGCTCTCTGGCGTCAGCACGTCCTCGCTGAGAACGAACGGCATCGAGTTGATATCCAGTTCCATATCCGCGAGACTCTGAGCACTCTGTTGTACGTATTTTTCCGTTATCGGCGTGGTCACGATGGTCTGCGATGTAGCTGCGACGGCTTGTTCCTTGGTCTGCGCTTCCAGAAGCGCGTCTGTCTCCTCTGTCTTTAATACTTGAAGCTTTTTCGTCAAAGACATGTGCGGGCTGGATTTTACAGCAGTTTTCATCTTGCTATTCGATGGCAGGGTCTCTATTTTAATTATTTTTGCCTTGGGACCGCTTTTTTGATCACTCTTTTTCGCAGTATCCACTTCCAGCTTGTGCTTCACACCTTTATGCGGTACTTTATCGAGTAACTTTGTCTTCAAAATTTGGACCGGTTCAGTCAACGTTACGCTTTCTATTATTCGCGGCATCTCACGCTTTTTTACCGGTACGTTGATATCAGACGATAATAATGATGTAGCTATGGACGTTTTCGGGATTTCATCCAATTTTTTGACATTGGAGATACTCTTTGTGTTATTTTCGGAAACAGGGAGTGTTTCCGACTCAAGTAATGGTTTAGACGTGGCAACGAATTCGCCGAATGACGGCACAAGCCGATGACCATCAGAATCGAGGACATTATCTCCAATTTTGGTATCGATCTCAATCTTTTCTTCGACAACAACTTCAACATTTTCAAGATCACTCACAATCGGTACATTTTCTCCGATTTGAATATTTTCAGGTATCTCCAAATCTTTGTTCAAATCGTCAATCTTTTTACTTTGCGCAGATACAGCAGCGATACTAGCATCGATCGCCTCAGCTTTTCTTTTGGTGGTCTTTTTCTCCTTTTTCTCTTTGGATGACATCTCAGCGTTTTCAACTATAATCTTCTTCTTATCCATTTGTAAAGTCTTCAAGAAAGCCTCCTGGAACGTATTGGCTGGTTTTTCTTCCAAAAATAAGTCTTTGTCCTTTCTTCCTTTACCTGTTTCTGGAGTAAATCTACCTTTGTATCTCGTTTGCATTGAAGATTTTTTGGGTGTCGATTGTTGCTCGATTAATGTTTTCGTTGGACTTTTTGGTGTATTTCTTGCGTCATCTGCTTTAGGTGACTTTCCCGGCGACTTCAATTTAATCTGATTAACATCCTGCGTTTTCTGCGATTTTTCTTCCTCCATCGATTGCGTCTCTTGTTCTTTTTCATCTGATTTATCTACTTTTTTCTGTAGCTCGGAACTTTTCAGGTTTCTTCGTTGTTCGTTCTCGGTGTTCAAAATTTCACCAATTTCATCCGTTACTTTGCTTATCGTCGTCTTTGTCTCATCTTCTTCCTTTACTTTCTCGTCAACGTCATTCCGAGATTCAGGCTGAGGCTCGAATTCAACTTCAATTTTGGGTTCAGATTCAACTTTACATTCAGGTTCAAGTTCAGGCTGAGACTGAGATTCAAGTTTAGGTTCCAGTTCAGGCTCAATTTCCGCACTTTTATTAGCTTGAATATCTGCGTCAGCAAAATCTATTTGTGACAATTCAAATTTCTTTATTTGGGACTTTTTTGGCGGCAGAATATCCACGTTTGTTTTCATGGCATCTTGCACTTCAATATTATCGGCAGTATCTTCAACTTGCTCTACGATTAACGGCTTTTCGTAATCTGTAAAGCCTTCGGTATCTTTACTTTGCTTTGATAGACCTTCTTTCTTCTCCGTTTCGGATAGTTCCTTCACAGTCTTATCTGTACCAAGTCCTACTTTCTCCGTATTATTCGTAGCTTCTGGCTTCTGGAACGACATTGTCATTTCTACATCTTTCGAAGATACATTTGCATCAACTTTTACAGTAGCTATTTCGTCCAGAGATTTTACTTGTTCCTTGAGTACATCGCATTTCACTTCTACAGATTTTCTCTCTTTTTCTTCTTCGGAAAAGATCTCCTTTTTACCCTCAGGTGCTTTGTTTTTTATATCAATCGATAAGATGCTAACATTGTTTTCGGCGACAGTTGATGTTTGATCAGATACTTCTATCTCTTGCTTATCCATCTGAGTGACGAGTTCGTTGCTCCTCTTGTCAACTCCTTTAGAACGTCTGCCTCTTCTAGATTTGCTTGCGATTCTTTCGGAAGCTTTAGACTCACTCTCAGATTGGCTCTCGTCCGTCCTGAACGCTTTATAGTCAGGATCTTGAACGTATATATCGGACTCCAAGTATTTCTTGTTCGGTTTGCGTCTTCTACCGCTATACGAACGATCTGTATCGGAATCTGAAGTCTTTCGTTCGATTTCGATCCTTTCGCTCACACGAATTCTCTTGTTGCCTCTATTAGCTTTCGTCTTTGGACTTTTATACGCGCTAGTACCTTTACCAGCTGATCTCGCGTTCTTACGTGGTCGCCCTCTTCCTCTTTTAACTAATGTCTGGCCAATACGGTTTCCCGAGAGACTATCAACACTTTGGTCTAACATATCAGTATCTGAATTTTCGCTTTGTTCTGGTAAAGTCTCTGCAGATTCGGATACGGTCTCATCCTCCGTTTCCGTGGTAAATCGTTCCGATAAAGTGTCGTCTGCTTCTTTCATCGAAGCGTTGTCATTAGATTCCGCGATTGCATCCTCTGAATCAGTTTTCTCAGACTGTAGTAATTTTTCATCGCTGGATTTAATCTCTGTTTCGTCCTTCTTTTCTGACATTTCGTTACTCTTGACCGATACAGTCTTATCGGTAGCAGTCTTAGATTTCCTTTCCAAGTCCTTTGCAGCATTCGAAGAATGGCCATTGTCACCGTCTCCTCTCTCAACTTCAAATATTTCCACAATCTCTACCTCCGTTTCGCAAGTGTTAATATTAGATTTTTGTTGATTATCTTCGGATCGCATAGTTTTCCCTTCTTCCTTTATATCTTCATCAGATTGTTTCATTTTTGCTTTATCTTGGACACTCTCGTTGGGCTTTTCGTTTGCCTTAGCTTCCGTCTCTCGTCGATTGTCTCTACCTTGTATTATTTCCATTATTTCGTCAGCTTTCAAGTCCATATTTTTACTTAATTCAGATACTTTATCGGCTTCCCTCTTAATTTCATTTTTCAGAGCTTGACTCATTTCGAATTCCTTGATAATTTCTTTCTTCAAGGATAAATTCTTCTCGCCGAAAACTCGGGGAATTTTTCGTACAGGCGGTATAGACGGCTCGCTCAAATCATCTTCATCAAAATCAAAGCACGATAATCGTGATTTTTTGTCATCCTTATCGGAAACCTGTTTGCTCTCACTATCGGAACCCGAAGTATCCCTTTTTTGTAACCTGGTTAACGTTTGATTGGATCCGCCACCAGCTTTCGTATCCTTTCCAGAATTCTCAAAATCGGATTTTTTGTCGAAATTAAATTGTATGTTCTTCGAAGCATGTAAGCTGTCTAATGAATCTCGCATCATGTGTATCGAAGATAACTGTTCGGTTTCCTTAAGTAGCTTTTCTGCTTCTGCTGCAATTTCGTTATTCTCTGCAGTTCCAGCATTCTTCTCAGTATAATCCTTACTATCATCGACGCTTGACGACGTCTTGTCCATGGACAAACTGCTTAACCTGCTATTTAAAGAATTATTTGTATCAACGTTCGTTTCTTCGTCCGATTCGTCATCCCAGTCGGCCAACAACTTTTCTCGCAATTCCGGATCGGTTTTCTTTTTCTTATTGGATTTTTCACCCTGTTTCGAGTGCTTCCGTTTAACTGATTCTAGCTTACTCTCGGTCTTCTTTTTACTCGATTGACTTTTATCTTTCCTCACATATTTTCGTTTCGGCGTACTAGTATCGGTAATTCGACCACGCGATTGAGAATACGTCTTCACCTTCAATCGTGGCATTGGCGAGTCGTCGGATCGATGGCTTTTTATGTGACAAATGATAACGTTAACGCGCGAAGAAGTGAAGTTACAGAAGTGACAGCGATACACTGGGGAACCTGCGTTAGTCGGAGTCGACGGTAAACTATTGGGTTGCTGACGAATGCGGACTTCGTGTTCGCTCTCCCCGCGTAAAAAGCGTGGGTGCGTAATCTTCTTCGCGATATCCATGCCATCGCTCCGCCTATGTCCTTCCTCGCGATCGCGCTTTTTCTTCGGAACTTTCTTCTCACCGAACAGAGCGGAGATATCCGGTTTCTCTTCAGGACAAAATTTCTCCTGATTCAATATATCAGGATCTCCTCCCGTTAATTTCTCCGCCATCTCCACGTCGCCTGGGAACTTGTCCATATAACTGGTACCATCTTTACTCTTGGTCCTATATTTATCTATTAATACAAAAAAAAGAACCGATAATTTTGATTTATTTGTAAAAAAAAAATTGTATTATAAGTTGTGTATTATACTTACCCATACCCTTTTTGATAAATTCGTCTTTAAGCGTACAATTGTACTTGTAGATCTGTTGGTAATTTTTCACAAATTCACTGAAAGAAAGATCATTTAAATGGTCGCTTTAAACAATTTCTTCTCTAGCGAGATCAATTAATAAAGCTATTTGTAACTTACTAGGTGTCCTCTTGAAAAAATTTTACAGCAGCTATCAATGGTTTCTTTCGAAATTCAATTTGTATATCTTCCGGCAAATTATCCAGCCCACGGACTTGGCCAGGCCACCAGGATGCTCCTAATTTAACCCAAACGACATCTCCATCCAGATAATTGATTTCCGTTTGTTCACACATCTTTGCAAAATATTTGATTAGCGACCTTTATAAAATCGACATTGGTAAATAGCGAGAGAGCTCTCTCAAATCTATTCTAGACGAATGGAACGTTGGCAATTGTCCAGGATCGGTATGCTGCGCAAAGAAAATTTCTACGAGTTATACCACACATAATCTCAATATACGATTAAAATATTTTATATGTAACTCATTCAGAAAGAAAAGATACCTTTACAGCCACGTACAAGCAGGCAAACGACGAGCAGATGCAACGTCGCAGCGTAGCAGATAGCTCGATGTCTCTCTTTCGTACAATAATCTTTTTATTATTCTCTGAATGCAAGAACCGTCGAAAATACTATACACATACAACCTTCATCCATAAATTATTTATTAATCGTTGTAAGATTTCAAAATAGACTTAAAATCGTCGAAACTGTTACTGTACGTTTGTCCAAACGTTTCGTCGTATCCGTAGAACGTGCCGCAAATGTCTCTTAAGCGAATATTCCTCCGGAATCCCAAGCATGCTCCTTGGCGACAGTCATAAAAATAACACTGGTTCAGAACGAATCTCGCGTATCAATGCAACCGACCGCGACGGTGGAAACAGGTCCACGGCGTGCTCGCGAAAAAGTCGAAAGACGACTGCGTGGTCTAGCTACCTCGATGCTGACGATGCTGACGTTGCTGGCGGCAGCTACGTCGGGCATCTTAGCCCGTGAGTCGCGTGACGAGCGATCAGCCCTCGGTATCTTCGTTCCTCTAGCGCACCTCTAGCTCCGTTTCGGGCGAACCGCCGGTTAAACACGACCAACACGCTCACGAGTATTACGTGTGTGTGTACATATATATATACACGATGCGTCGGGAAGTCGGCGAGCGTCGGTCCCAGGAACGCAACGCAGCGGTGGAAGGCGCGAGGAGCGCGCACACATACACACACACACACACACACGCGCGTGCGCGCGCGCGCGCGGGCACTTTCTCCGTCTCTGTCTCTCACCCTCCTCTTTGTCCCTTTCTCACTCGCTCGCTCGCTCGCTCGTTCGCTTTTTCTCGCGGCACCTCTCTCCGCCGTATCCCGCCACAAAACGCACACCACTCGGAGGCCGCCAGATACGCCTCGATACGCGATTTCGCACGCATGCAATCGCCGAGTAAAAAGGCCCGAGCCGAACTAGACCGTACTTGGCGACAACGTCGTTTCGAAAGTGCTACGTCGTTCGCGCAACAAGACGTACGTACATGTCGGTTACCCGACTCGCAACGGGGCCTCACACGGTAGATGGTAGATCGGATACACGACCATACACGACGATTGAATGTGTAGTGTAGAGTGTGTAGACCCGAACACCACCTTCTCTCTTTCGACCGAGTCGTCTGGGGTCGTCGCGACTGTCGCGACTGTCGCGACTGTCGCGAGTGATCGCGATTGTCGCGAGTGCGAGATGCGAGATGCGAGATGCGAGACTTCGGCGGCAGGCCTACCAACCGCCAACATTTTGCGAATCGCGCCCGCGTCTTTCGATTTTTTATCCACCGTTTTCTTTTCTTTTCTTCTCTCGCGACAATGGACGTCATATTTCTATTGTGATAATTCTTGAGAAAATTTAAAACTTTTCCTTCAATTCGCGAATGATTAACGTGACAAAACTGACAAACAATTACCAGCGATTTTTCGCGCTTGTAAAGCCTTGTGTACACGATACTAGAAATCGGTCCAAGTTCTCGGATTAAATTCTAGCATCGTGGACACAGGCCTTTCAAGAACCGTAATCGACAATCGACCCCTTGGAGTCGATTCTGTGTATCTTGGGACGAGGTGAAAATTAAGCCTTGTGTACACGATACTAGAAATCGGTCCGAGTTTCGATTTAAGCCAATCAACTTGCAGCTCTTACAGAAAAGCAGCAGTTTCATTGGCTTACAAATGTGAGGAAATTCACTAGAGAATCTACAATTTCATTTGTCGAAATCTAGTAAATCTGTTCACTTTTGTAATTTTCACCTCATCTCAAAATACAGAATCGACCTCCTTGTTCGCCGAGCGAACGGTGGTGGCGCTAGCATCGCAGTTCGTTTCCGGTGTATACCGGCGCATGTATACGTCGCTGTTGTCGTCGTCGTCGTCGTCGTCGTCCGCGGTCCAACCCCGACGGCGCTGTTAAATTTTTATCGGCGCGGCGCCCGCTTCCCTGCGACACTGTCAAGTGTCACTTCACAAGTCTGCACAGGGCACAGGTCGCGAGTCGCGAGGTCGAGACCTGCCACCTGGCACCTGCCACTCTCTCGTATCTCTCGCATCATCTCGCCGATTTCTCCTTGCGCCTTGCGCCTGCGACTCCTGCGAGTCTGAGGTGGTCTGCGGTTTGACGCCGGAAGTGCACGGTGCACGGTTCACGGTTCATCGTCGTCGCGTCAGCGTCAGCCAGCGTCAGCGGTCAGCGCGGTCAGCCTCGACGTGCGTCTTCGCTCGTTGTCGCCGTCGGAGCGTAGGAAAATGGCGACTGCCGTGCCGTCGCGATTCGCCGTCCTCAGCATCGAGGACGACGATTACAAGCCGAAGAAGACGCCGAAGAACGCGACGGCAAGCAAGACTAACGCTAAGAATAAGGGCGACAAGTCGAAGCAGCAGCAGCAACAGCCGCAACAGCAGCAGCCGAACAAAAAAAAGCAGAACAAAGTACGAGTTGTGCGCCCATCGTTGCGTTTTTGTTTTTGATTAGCCGGCGGAACGGCCGGAAGCCGGAATCCGGATCGTCGCGGCGCGGCGCGGCGGGAAATCGCGACGTTTCAAATTCTTTCGACGAGGGTTATCATGAGCTTTTTTTTCCTTCGTTTTAGGGAAAAAAGAAGAAAACGAATAACGATGACCAGCAGTGGGAACAGTGGAAGCAAAAAGATACGATGGTAAAATATGAATTTTTCACCGAATTATGTAAGATTTATTTATCAGATAGCTCTTTTCTAACTTTATTGCTGAAACTTGTCACTTGTTCGAATATGTGTCTTACAAAGTATTTTTCGGTATTTTCTAGTTTGTTAT
Source organism: Temnothorax nylanderi (assembly GCF_030848795.1). NCBI lineage: Eukaryota > Metazoa > Arthropoda > Insecta > Hymenoptera > Formicidae > Temnothorax > Temnothorax nylanderi. The sequence continues at coordinate 39,301 of NW_027249327.1, read as the reverse complement.
TTACTTAGAGTTAACTACAAGATGTACGATGAAAAATTTGAATGAATTTTAAGCCTGCAATTTTATCTCGATATAGAGAGTGCAAGAGATTTAGGATTATTTTTAATTTTCCATTTGTTTGTAATATTTGGTAATTTACATATATATATATATATATATATATAACTTGATTTGTGTTTATAATTTTTTGTCCTTACGTTATATTCAATTACGGATTACCTTAAGGCTGTCGAGGAAACGTTCGAGCAAGAACTGCACCAAGCCATCCTGCTGTCGAAATTGGCGTACGAAGAACAATTAGTTAGCGTAGCAAAAAATGACAAAGAGCAAGAACAAAATAAAAAATCTGGTAAAAAGTCGAAAAAGGCAACTATGTCGTTGGAAGAATTTAATAGCATGGGAACGAGTGTGACGGTAGCACCGTTAACAAATGAGCCTGCTGCGGATAAGTCGAGAGGTATGATTTTGTTAAATAGCTTGAGAATGAACAGAAGAATTGTATTATTAATGTGAAAAACAATTTTTTGACTGATAAACTGATAAACTGTTTGTCTTTTGCAGAAGTAGATGCGGAATTCTTTGAGAGGATAGAGAAGGAGACGAAAGAAGAGATAACAAAGGGAAAAGAGAAGGACATATTGAAGGCCAGATCAAATAAAATCGACGATGATATAACGTTTGCGCAGTTAAGACTGGAGATAGAGAACCGAGATGAGATAATCAGCCAAGTGAGGACCGAGGTGCATACGCTGAAAGAAGAGTTGACACAAGTTAAAGAGAGAAATAAAAAACTTTATCAGATATTGTCACACGGCGAGAGTAAGTATCACATTTCTACGGTATATATCGATCTCAATACATTAGTGGTACGTGTAAACTTGCGTTATTTGCAACTGTCTCTCTTTCTTTTAGTGAAGGATAAAGCGTCGGTATTGGCTGAAGTAGCAAAATTACAAGAGATACGAGACGAACTAACATCCGAGGTAGCTTCTTTGCACGCTCAACTGGAACAAGAAAGATCTAAAACACGTACATCTAGTGTAGATGTAAAAACATCTAAACAAACTGTACGTTCGATACGTTGTTTTATCGATTTTTCTTTAAAGGTATTAGACAATTTTGTGCTTATCGCATCTTACATATTTCAGAACAAGAAGAGGCCGGCCAGTGAAAATGCCTAATTCATTTTTCACGAAAAATTACCATTGTGATCAATTAATTTTAATTAACGATGCATATTGATTAAGTATCAGTTCGAAAAGAAGGAACGTTATATATGCAAAGAGAAATTTTAATTTCTCTTGTATATGCAACATACGTTATATTTGCTCGTAAAAATAAGTTTAAGATACGCCAGATAGCAGTTAGCTCGATCGTTCCGCGAATGTATATTTTGAAAGTAGAATTACAGCCTACAGTGTTGACAGTTTTTCATTTTTGTTTTTTAGAAGACCGTAGTTTGTTTTTATGTTGTATATTTCTTTTCTCTTAGTAAGTTCGATAAGTTTTTTAAATTTAAAAATACGTTAAAGAAAGCTCTGGAATAATGTTCGCTAAAGCTCTTCCAAAAGATTTCGTAATGTATCATCTTCCGAATACACATCCGTGTGAATATAAATAATATATATTTATATTCATATATACACACACACACACAAACGCGCGCGCGCGCGCACACATGTATGTATGTTGATTGATTATATATACAACTTAAAATATTTTGTAATAAAATATATATTCTACACAATGCTATGTTAATCATTAATCACTTTCGTTCCTTTTACATTTTTGTATGCGTGTATTAATATACAACTGTCTAATTGGTCAAATTGGTGTAACAAATTTAACATTATTTAATGAGTAAAGAAAAACTTGTTCATTATTGATTTAACAAGCGTTACGCTATCTCATTGTGTAATTTTTTATAATTGCGTAGAACTGACTTTCTTCATAAATCTTAATTTTTTACCTTGTCCGATATATATCTTTATATACGAAATTGTATGAACTTATTACATATTTTAATTCGAAAAACAAAGTTTAATAATATTTGTGTATTTTAAATTTCCACTCCAAGGTATTATTAATATCTAAGATTAGGAGTTGTTGTCTTATATTTTTCTACGTTACCAAAATATATTTAGTGCTACGAGTTAAATTTGTTGAACATCGCAAAATTCAAATTAAAAAAAAAGACGAACGTTTGTAACTTTTGTTGTAAAAACTATACGAGTTTTATTAATAAGCGTAATGTGACGTTCCACGTTAATGTCCCAATTTTCGAATTCAGACAATTTTGTTTCTGCCCTATGTAATCATCGTCATCTCCATCTACCAATTTCCAGTCTTTTCAACGATTCCAGTGGGCGGCGCTACGCCCATTCGCTACGATACTAAGCTTCATCCGGATTATACGTGCGGTTGCGCATTTTTATGGATATTTTTTTGTTCACTTTTTCTGCCTCGAGTTATTCCGCGTGAATTTTTTTCGAGCTCGCTCCCGGCAACTTCAACATGCAGTTCGATACGTTACACCTCACGTTCCGATTCTTTCTTTCTTTTTTTCCCCCCTTTTTTGTACGGCTTTGCCCCATTGGTTCTCCAGTACACGTAAAAAAAGAGAATTTTCGTATTCCACGTTAGCTTTTATATGCATTATGAACTATGTCTCGTACGAAGAGAAGTAATTTGTTTTATTCTTGATTGTTTTATCCGGACGATAGAAATTATACGTAATTAAAAATAATTATGTAAAATCAGGGGAACATGCATTTCGTTCGAGCATCTTAATTTTCTATACGCATACTACATAGGAAGCGTAAATTGGTCTTTGGCGTAAAACGTTTGCTATTTTACTGAAGAAATGTGACGATCGCTATCGCTTATGACGAGTCAATCGCGAAAATGACGAAAATCGCGATAATTATGTTGGAGAGGCCGCGATTAATGCGATGGTTTAATTCTGCCCGGAGACCGATGCGGGTTGGCGACCTGGACCCGGACAGGCGCGTCCTCGGTCCTCGTCTCTTCTGACTGAGATCTTGACCAATAAAAGGGGCATTAGCGCTAAGTGGACGCTTCGCCTACTCGGTCATAGTCGTGTTTGTTACGCGAGAGCAAGAGGGTGACAAAGATAGGAGGGACGCGTTTATAGCGACAGATATAACTGCCATTTAATTTGCGATAGCTTTCGCCGATATGTCTTCAACTTTTAAGAAATAGAACAGAAAGAGATGACAGAGATAAACGCGCGTGATGATTCGTACACAGCTAGAAGATACATTTAAATTTTCACTAGAGATATTTTATATATGTATAAATAACGATTCAAAGCTTAAATTTTATACTTTTTGTCATCAAGCATTATAGCAATTCGTTAAATGAAATAGAAAGACTCGCTGCAAGCAAACGTTTGGAGTGTGTAACAAAGCTAGAGCACTCTCTATAAGATTCAAGATTAATCCGTTGATCCTTTCGTTCTAAAATAATTAATTGCCGGAATAGACAATCCGGCATTCACAATAGGACAGTTGCGCTTTCACTTTACCGAAAGTAAAAAGTTGTTCTTTAGGATAAAACGCGCGACTCTCTCGAATCCATCGCTGTTGCAGAGGGAGAAAGATAAGCGTAGGAGAGAAAGGGGAAAGAGAGAGAGAGAGAGAGGGGGGGAGGGGGCAAAGGAGAAGAGGGACACGGTTGACGGTGGATTGAGGGTTTTAGGACGCGCGACGGTACAGGGTACAGGGGGGTGACAATGGAGATTCATTATCTGACAGTCTATTGTCATTCCTGCGGGCTGAGATTTTGCTCAAGCCACGAGTACGGCGAGTACCGAGGCATTACTCTACTCGGATATATATGTGTGCAATGTATGTAAGAGGGGGAGAGGGTGGCGAAATGTAATACCGCCTCTCTTTAAAAATAGTCGCGTTTGTTGAAAAGTCGGAGGAGCTGCATTTTCTTCCACGCCCAACGGCAACGCGATAGCTTATCTCTCTTTACCTTCAAATTCATCCACGAACGAAATTCCATATATTTTTTTTTGTTATCGCTTATCGCGACGGTGACTCGCACGTGTTATAAGCTGTTCAAAAATCCTTATTACAAATTAATTATTGTTAAGGATTTTATTTTACAATTATAGTAACAATCGTCATTTCTCTTTTCAGAGTTTCGACTTTCTATCTATATTAATAAAGGTTTTATATTTTAGATGGATTAGTTTTGAGATTGCAAGTATATATATATAACAGAAAAAATGAATAAGTCAAAAAAAGTTGTTAGGAATGCATGAATGTGTCTCGTCCGAGTGCATTTTTGCGCAATTCTAGACGCTTAATGCTTCTATCTCTCTTTAGCGGCCAACCATACCGTGTGTGTGCACGTATGTACTCGTATATATATAAATAAATTAACACAGAGGCGTCGAAGAGAGATTACGTATCTCAAAGGCAATCGCGACGTTGTTTACCGGATATGCGTTATCCGAGATGAGATGTGAGAAACAGAAAAGACGAACGGAAAATTAATACGAACATTAGGCAGGAAAATTAAGGAATCGAGGCGGTGCGGCGGCGCGGTGCGGAGGATTCTCGGCAGAGGTGAGAGGTGAGAGGTAAGGAAAGGAGTCTCGTTGTCACGACGTTATTCATCCCGTGTGTACTTACATAGACATCCGCGGTGTCATTAACGCTCTCCCGCGGATGTAGCGGCGCGCGCGCCAAGTGTGCCCTTTTTGAGCATATTGATGTACATCGTGCCAAGTGAGCATGAATTTATACATATAAAATTCAATTTTTCTATCGTACTTAATAGAATAATAAAATATTTAATGTAAAAGAACTTGTTAACGAGATAATGAGGATGAAAAATTTTGTTTACCATGATACTTAATTCTTTTATTATTATAATTATGCCTATTAAAATAACAGAATTTGGCGCGAGACACTACCGTGTCTCTTGATATTGTATATTGTATATTGTATAATGTATATTGTATATATTGCCAAGCGGCGAAATTAAGACTAATGAGGAAAGTATTTCTGCGCCGCGAACGAGTTCCCTACTAACGACGGAAATGACGAACTTTCCTTTCCGCAGGATATAATGAGATCGTGCGCGCGCGCGCGAGATGGTCGCGATCCGGCGATCGATGATCCGCATGATACACGATTCTCTCGTTCGATCGAAATAATATCCGAGAGGATAACTCGTCAAACTCGTCACCTGGATTCGTATAATTCGATACAATCAGAAGCGAAGATATGCCCCGCCGCGCCCGCGCCGGGATCTCGGCATTCTCGGCTTGTGGCAAGGACGCGACGTCTGATTCCATATCTATTTTGCAAGATGCAAGAGCGGCTCATCTTCTCGTCGGGAGGAAAAGAAGAAGGAGGGGACAGTGGTGCAATTTAAAGATATGATAATCGATACGATGCGAATTTACATCGTTATTTTACGGGAAATATTTGTATTTGTTGTGTACGAGTCACGAGTGACGGCATGCGGCATATCGATTGAAAAAATTCTGTTACAAGTCTATGCCTATGGAAAGCTCGTAATAACTAATAAACTCATAAACATATATACATATAAGCTCGCATATTTTGTGTAACCTTACACAGTCTCTCATCTTATAAAAGATCTTATAAAAGTTTAAGATAATGGAATAGAGTTTTCGCGAACAGAACTTGTTTGACTTTCGAATTCGGTTATGTCGAAGAAATTGTTCTTTGATTATTTCGCTCGATAAATGCATATCTTTCAATCTGTGGTATGTAATTTTGGTTACTCGATATTGTTTTGTTTCAGTTCATCGATATAATTCCTCAATGGTAGTAGTTTAGGTCGTTGTCATTGGAGCAATTATAATCCGTATCGTCGCAGCAGTAGCCATAACCCATATGCAGACCTCTGAATATGTAATATGTCACGCGTCTGATTACATCGCTAATTGTAAGATCAAGCAGATTCCGCACGATGTATCAAGCGATCAAATCGCGTTCATATTCAGCATATCGTTCGGCAAATTGGCGTTTAAGACAAGATACATCCCCGCGCGAGATACACCTTGCTCGCCGCGCGCGGTTTATCGATGGTACGTTATTATCATAAGCTTCCTATCCTTCGATCATCGCGTATATCGACAGAAAGTTTATTTACTTATCATCTCGTATAAGAGACTAAAGAGTGCTCAAATGCGCTGTCACTTTTATTTGACGGTAGAGGGTACTCAAAAATATCGCAATGGTCGGTTTTTCATGTTTGGACGCTTTTACCTTTATGATTCCCCGCGCTTGTTAAGGAAAACGAAATTGTTTCGCCATAAAGTTATAAGGCCAAAACGGTCGAGAAAGAAGACGTAAAGAAACGTAAAACGCGTCATGCGAAAAGTTTTGCCCCGTTTCTTCGTGGGATCGAGCAACTTTGATTCCCGCGATTCGAATTCGAATCGAGGGGGTACTTTCGCATACCGAGACCGAGGAACCGAAGCCGAACCAAGGCCGGCCGCCGCGCCGCGCCGCGCCGCGCCGGCCGGGCCAGCGCCGCGGCGCGCGGCGCAGCGCGTCGCATTGTCGCATATGTGTCCGCCTGTCCAAGCCAATATACTGTCCAGCCGTTCATCGATGCACGCAGCACGCGCACGCGAAACGATTAAAGTTTTACAAGTATCGATTCTATCACGGCGCTAACGTTGACAGACAGAGGGATCGTCAAAGAGCATAATAATTACTGCGAGCCCGTAGAGAAGAGGCTCAACCCTTTGTTCTATAGTCATTTTACGAGAAGGGGCTACCCGCGCTGGGGGATGCCGCGAAGGGATCGCTCACGGTTAGAGAGCATCCGTTTCAACCGCACCATTATGTAATTGATCCGAGTCTTTCCTACGCGATATCGTACGCGTTCGTACTTTCGCGTTCGAACGAATCTACCCTCTCGTTTGAAAACGTCGCGAAAAGGGAAGCGAGAAAGAGAGAGAGAGACGTGATTTTAGATATTTTGAGATAATAGTGAAATAAGGAGATTCCTGTATACCTATCGATTGCTAGAGGAGGGAGCGTGACTCATCTCTCTCTTCTTTTTCCATTATTCCAATTTATTAATCAGTTTTATTAATTTTAAAAAGATTGAAGGCGCTTTCCTCGCTATGCGACAATTTTGCATTTGTTTATAAAGATATATATAGTTAAAAAGTCCAGAGGTATCTTTGACACACATTTGCGTCGAGTGTCACGCGAAAGATTTAATTTTCAGCGTAATTTAATTTTTCATTTTTCGCATTGACATTTGATAGCGTGCAAATATAATTTAGAAAATCCGCTCATTACAGAGATCTTTTTGCGCATTCGTACGGAAAGGGGAGATTGCGTTGCATCATCAGGCGCGCGATTCCCGAATTCGCCGAAGAGTCATAATTAACAGAGGTCGATGCGTGTAACGACGGACACAATTAGAAAATGGTATACAGCGCGGATTCCTTCTTTCTGCCTGCTCCCGCCACCCTTCCCGATATAGCGCAATTAATGCGCGCCCTCCATTATTCATTTTCGTTTATATATATATATTCGTCGCGGCGACGCAGGGGAGGGGAGAGGGAAGGACGGCGGCGACGGTGCGCAATCCCCGAAAAGACAATCAAACGGGAATTATATCACCAGTCCGCAAGTTTGCCCTCTCCTCGCGTGTGCGCGCGCGCGCGCGCACGCACGCACGCACGCACACACACACACACACACACACATATTACACGAGGTCACACACAGCCGCACTCCGCGACGGTAGATATTTAATTAAAGTTGTTTGCGCGACCAAGTTCGGAAACTTTGGGGATAACTTACCGTCCGGGAAGCGGCACACCCCGAGGAAGGGGATCGCGTTTAATTGTCCCCACATTAAATGCGTCCTTTGAGTTATGCTCGTCATCGTGTCACCGGAAGTCGCTATCGAGCTATGCATTACTGTGCCGCGCCGCAAAATTTATTAATGCCGGCGTCCAATTAATTCTCTCTGCTTCTGCTGTTCGACCGAATGGCAGATATCGTTACGGATAAATATAATATAACATTCCATTTTTTACACACATTTTCCGGGCCCGTATACCGCCGCGTTTTGTGCATCTTACAGAAATTAATTCGAGTTACTTTCTACAAATTTCACGTAATATTCGTTCGTAAAAATCGCTGATTACTTCTGGATATGCTGAAAATAAATTCTGATACATGTACTGCTCGCGAAGGAAAGAAAAAAAAAAGATTCGAAGGGGTATAAGGGGGGACGAGAAGAGAGACAACGCGATGGCGATACATTCGTACGGCGCGACGCGGCGTCCTGAGAAACGAGAGGCCACGCGAGATCGCGTAAACGTATTCGTGTCAAAGGCAGCTCCGGTCGAGAGTCGAGACCCGAGTTATCCTCCGTGACCCCACTCTGTCATCTCGAACTTACTTCGCCTCCTTTCAGCCATCGCAGCCGCGGCTGTTATTTCATACGTGACATTCTACCTTCCGCTTCCCTCGAATATTCCATCGAGATTCTTTCTCGCCGTGCGCGTGTGTAAAATGTGAATTACGTTATCGAGCAGACGTTTCGAGAGCGGATGGATCTTTATTCCGAAACAGGCGGGCACAAATTAAATTTATACATGAGTATTGTATATTCTGCTTCTACTCTCTGGTTCTGGTTCTCTCTCTCGTCGCGTAAAAAGAATATTTTTTCATAAAAAAGATTTTATCTACATAATTGTAAGATAAATGACAGATTTCAAAACTAACCCGCGTAAATTGTATATCGTAGATACATTGACGGTTGGATTGTCAGGAAAATCTCTGTTTCCACAAAATCCGCGTATTATATAATATGTATAATACATACCATACATACGTACATGTTATTTGAATACTTGGCGAATGAATAGATATTAAATCGCGAGGTGTTCACAGTTGTGCTTTATTTCCGTAAAAAAGAGAAATTTTTTGTCACGGTAAGTGTACATAGTGATGAGAAATGAAAGATTCAAGTCAGTCGCATCCTTGAAGTGCGACCGCGAATATTTCGCGCTCTTTCGAAAACTCACCGAGATAAAGCCTAAAGCTTCCGTTATGCGTCGCGTTTCCGTGATATTGCTCGTGTGTTTGTTGGAACGCGCCGAGGTCTCCGAAAGTCTATCGCGGCGCGACGCGACGCTCCGAATTATCGCGTTAATACATTATGATTATTTGATCAATTAAAACGCAAATCTGCATCAAAATCTTGTCCGATACTCTTGAAAAATGTTTGTCCGTTAGTCCGTTTTATTAATATCAGATTATAGATTATATCGTAATTTACTCTTTTTGGCACACGATATCTCGCGTTATTCGCTCGCTAATTTCCAAGTAAATTCTTCTAGGATGGAGCAATAAATACCTTGTGACGATATTACGTGCGAAATATTATTTTTGTAATATCAGATTTATCCATATAACGTTAAAAAAAACGATATGCGAAAAGGAGGTAGCTATTCGCATTTCGTAGCGAATCTCCATCTCTCTACTCTTTATTTAATCGAGTGTACATATTAAGTTGTGAAAATTTCTTTACTTGTATCTTCTTACAATTAGTTTAAATTGCAATAAGAGAGCTTCACGTCGCTAATTTCTAAATAAATGATTACAATTGAAAAGTTTCCCTATACTATCTCTGGATAAACGCAGTCGCGCGCGCATTAGTGATATTTAAGGATCGCGACGGTCGAAGCGGCTTCGAGCTCATCGCATCTCTCGCACCGGAGGGCAAAGCGGATTCGCAGGACGCGTATCCGGCAACCTGTCGACAACAAGGACCCAATGTGGGAAACGCGCGGTAGGGCTGGAGGAGGATTACGGCCACCCGCGCCGTGCGCCGCGCGGGTGTCGCGCACATGATACGTACGTGTATATGTATGTACGTGTATGCGTACGTGCGTACGTACATGCGTGCGTGCGCGTGGGTCGCGTTAAGTGTAGCGTAGCTCTATGATAGAGAGTTCTCACCCAGGCTCGTTCCATCCACCCCCGTTCTCCACCCCCCGCGGGGCGCTTCTGCCCCCTTCCAGTGGCGCGCGCGCGCGCGCTCGTCCCCCTTGCCGCTACCATTCCCCGATCCTGAACCGCCCCGTGTCGTCCCCCGACGCCGCACCACGTCATCGCTGTCACCAGGCTGGCAGTCGCATCGTATCGCAAACAAAAGACGAGCGAGCGCGCGCCACTCATCGCTCGCGCTCGATGCGACAGCGAGTGACGTCCCCCAGCATCCTCTGCCTCCCCCCTTTGCCGAGCCCACGGTTGCGGCCACCCCCGTAAGACCCCCTCTCCTCTTTCGCCTCTCTCTCTCTCTCTCTTCCCCCCTGCTCTCCTTCTCTCGCGTGACGATTCATCCTCATCGCTCCAATTCGCACCCTTCTACCAGACTCGGATACAGTTGGACGGAGGAGGAGAGACAGGCACGATTGGAACACCGGACCGACAGAGACGGCGTCAGAGAGACTACCATTCTTCCATCTACTCTGCCTCTTCCATCCGGTCTCTGTTGTCACCCCCTCGACACTCCCTTCGATGCTGCCGTTGCCGCTGCCGCTGCCGCCACCGCCACCACCATCGCGTCACTATACCTCTTCTCTTTCGTGGCTCTACGGTTCCTGCCTGGTTGTCTGTTTGCTTGTCTGCCTGCCTGCCTGCCTGCCTGCCTGCCTGCCTGCCTGCCTGCCTGCTTGCCTGCCTCAGCCTGCCTCAGCCTGCTTGCCTGCCTGCCTGTCCCTCAACTCTCCCCCTGGCCTACTCTTCAAGCTTGATTCTCCCGCTCCTCCCACTCCCCTTCCTCTCTCGCTGTTGCCCCCGTTTTCGCTCGGTTCTCTTACGCTACCCCCTTCCTTTCGTCAAAACCCAAACCATCGGCGACCACTACCATCATCGTAGTCACCCACACGCCATGGCAGGCTCCAGCTCCAGGCAGGCGTACCGTACAGCAGAGCTATCTGTTGTTATCACCAGTTATTTGCATCCCTTCGTAGTCGGAGGGGCGGCCGCCACTCTCTACCTACCGTTCTGCCTGCCGCGAGAGAGGACGAGTGGTAGGCGGAGACGGGGAAGGAGGGGACGTGAGAAGCAAGTGGGTGCGGAAGTGGGAAAGAGAGAGAGAGAAAGAGTGAGAGAGAGGGTGAGCAGGGGGGACTTGAAATTCTCGGGAGCTTTACTTCCCGGGAATATTACGCATCCCGCTGCGAGCTCTCACTGCGAGCGCGCGACTCGAGTGATTCCTCATCTCTCACCCTTTTCTCTTAAACCGCCTTCTCCTCTCCTTTCCACTCCTCTCTCTCCCGCGCGCCTCTTTTACGCGCCCTCGGTGCGCGCGAAGCGACAGATGCGCAACAACGAGGATAAATCTCGATTAGACGAGCGCGCGCGGCCGTCAGCCGGCCGACCGAGAATCGAGAGCTTCTGGAGAGGCTACGTATTGTAAATTGTAAGTTGTAAGAATGAGCTTCGACGAGGAGTCGACGTGATTCGCAAGAATCACTTTCGACATGGACGCATCTTCAAGCTGGACCTCCCGCGCGTCTCTCTTACGTTTTAAATACAAAGCCCTCTTTGAAAGCCGTATCTTTGCTAGTTTTTTTCCGTTCTCTTCATCGTTTCGACATACCCGACATACACGACGTACCCGAAGAAAGATTTACGCGAGAAACATCGACATTTAGATGACGTTTAATTAAGAGATATTTAAAGTGGTCTCACGTCTCACGCCACAGAGTTTCTGATTTACAAGAGCCGGTCGTTAAATGCACATTATCACGGAATAATGCGTCACCCTCGCTGAATCGTGGCTCACTAAGCTCGGATTAATTCGCGAGGGTATGGATTTATGGATAGGGAATGAACGCGATCGGACTTTCGACTCTTGGGCGCGATGTCGCGCGTCCTTGAAAGACAGCGTTATCGGGAGAGGCAGAGGCGGCCAATGATGTCCTCAATTTTCGCACGCTGCGAGTGAAGCTGGAGAGGAGGAGAGGAGGGTGCGAGGGCGGGGATATCAAAGAGATCTAGCCTGTACCTGTATTGTACCGAGCACCCATATCGGTGAGAGACGCTCTCAAATTCCACCTACCGGGGCTTGAGAGAAAGAAGGACGGTCGAGAGGATAGGAAAGAAGACTGGGCGGTAGGAGAAAGAAGATGGAAAACCGAAGAAAGAGCACTGCAGACGAATCGTCGGTGTTTAAAATTCCCGTGAGACTTGGCGGTTTCGCGCTCTCTTCGTTTTGCGAGAGAAGACGGCTGATATCGGAGGCCGGCGTTGGGGAATGCGGAAAGGGAGCAGATTGGGGTTGCAGGGGCCGACCGAAAAGGTGTGGTGGTGGCGGCGATGGCGGTAGCGATGGTATTGAGAAAGCTGGGAGAAGGGTTGCAGTCGGGGACAGATTGCCGCGGGGACAAATAAGAGTGTGTATCCAGTCGCCGACGCGCGACGAGGCGAATTTCGGGCAAATTGTTTCCCCTGCGCCCTCCCTCTCTCTCTCTCTCTCTTTCTCTCTCTCTCTCTCTCTCTCTCTCCCTCCATTTCGCTCACTCTTCCTCTTCGTGTTATCTTCTCGGGCACTCGAGCCCGAAGAGTCAGAAGAGACTCTTGGTGCCTTGGTCGAATCGTCGATTGAAATTTAGGGTGCTCGTCCGCGAAGGATGAGCTGTTTCTCCCGCGGATTCACGATCGCTCCCGTAATGTCCCCCTTTCCTCTCATTCTTCCTCCTGTCTTTCTCTCTTGGGAGCAGCGATTTCGAATCGCCGCGCTGCAAGCCGCTCCCAAAGTTCACAACTACGCGCGCGCGTCTCATCCTTCTCCCCTAATTTATTCAGAGTTATTCATCGTCGAAAGAACGTACGTCGTACGTCAGATAGAAAGTGATTCAAAATGCGCTCTTGATATATAAGCTATTATAAATATGATGATTCCGCATGAAAAAGATACGACGATATGGCACAGAAAAACGTTTCGCGCGTAGCTTTATTATCTAGAAAACTGATTTCGAAAATTTGACAAAAGATTAAACTCAGAATCCGGCGAATCATGTGTTTAGCGGGAGTCGCGATATGCGCGAGAGAGACAACTTTGAGAAATTCTTTACATAATTAATGAGCGAAACGTGTCGCACGTCCGCGCCGCGCGCCGGTGCGTGGCGTGCACGGATTTAGCCTGTCCTCGTCTACGGGTCCACGGACTCCACGGTCCACGTCGAATCGGCCGCGGCCGACGAGAAGCAGGAGCGGGAAGCGGGGGAGCGAAGGGTAGAAACGGAGCGCCGACTTGAGCGACGAGCGAGCGCTTTCACGCGTTGCTAGTTGCTACCCCTCGCGGCGCGCGCGGACCAATTAGCATCGTTTCACGTACGGTGTGACGTAAGTGGTCATCCAGCCTTTGTATCGGGTAAAGAGAACGCGACTGCGCGCCGCAGGAAAAGTCTCGGTAAATAATAAATGCGCGCAACGCGCCGCGATAAACTTTTGGCGCATTATTTATCTCCCTCCCATTAATCGACCGCTCGCACGTTGCAAAAGAACTAATTACCACCTTCGAAGAAACACGCTCGATGTTATCGGAATAATTTACATGCGTCGCCCAATTATTTATTAAAATAAGGAATATTTAAAAATAAAGAACAAAATTATTTATTTCAGATACACGCGCATGTATACGGACACGGACATACGCTACGAGATGAGCATTTCTTTAACTCTAACGAATTAGTTTTGAGATTTGGACTATCAGTGTCATATATAGGAAGACTCGTTCCTGCAAATTCCTGCAAATAAAATGTACAATAATCTAGCCGGCAGAGTTTACAATATTTATTTAGAAGAAAAAATTATTCGGCAATTATTTGAGACGTAGACAATTTTTAAAAATCTCGCAGACGTTGAATACGGGCAATACGGCGCGGCGGCTGTACTCTTTCGATCTCCAACGAATTTGACGGAGCTGAGCTGCGTATTACATTCGCTCATGCGTGCACGATTCTCCTGTTGAAAAGTACGTCGCTCGTGCATTTCCGTGTAGGGTTCCGCGAGCTCTGTCGCGCGCGTAACGCACCGAGGAAAGAACGCCCTGATATCCTTTAACATCTAATCCAAGCGTGAAGCGCTCGACTGTGATCGATATTATTACGAAATTTAGAATGCGCGCGGCACGGCGCGGCGCGGGGGATCAATTCGCCTCTCGCGAATATATATAGCTTCGCTTGAAATTTCTTCTCGCTGCCTCGTAAGCGTAAGAGAGATTAAATATAGAGATATTAAATCGAACGTGGGATTAATAAATTATTTTCTGAAATAAAGAGGAGAGGATTTGAGAGGAAAGAAGGGGTTCTCTTATTCTTTGTTCTTAGAAAACTTATTTCCACAAGACTGACGTACGAAGTAAGTAATAAAGGTATACGATAGCGAGGGTCAGGGACGTTCCGACAAAAATCTTATCCTACCTGCAAGATGGAGTCCTGCATCCTGCATCCCTCACTCTCATTGTTTACAGCGCGAGGAGAGGAGCAGCGGAGGATGCGTGGCTACCTGCATGACGCGTACATAAACGCGGATTTTTCAATTCCATCCGGCTTTTATAGAGACGGAGGCATGCCCGATCCGATCCCTTCGCGGTGACGTGTAAACACGTACGTATCGGATACATACGTACCCTTGTCGAAGAGACACGCCGGAACAGAGAAGCGGAGGAACGAGCCGCGGTCGCGGTAACGGCGGTGCGCCCACCGCCCCGCTGCCCCGCCGCCCCGTCGCGCCGCGCCAGGGAGAAAGATTCCTCCTCGCCTATATCTGTTTTCCACTTTTTTCCCCCCTGGCAGCGCTACCGCGAGAGAGAGAGAGAGAGAGAGAGCCAGTTCCTCTCCTCCCCCTCGACGTTACTCTTCCCTCTTCACTTTTTAGTGCCGCCCTGCTCTCTCGTTGCGCGCTACTCTTTCTCTATCTGTCTCTATCTTCCTCCCGTTCCATTCTTCGCGTCGCGAACGCGAACACCCGCGGTCCCTCCCTCGCTTCCTCCCTGCAGCCTGCAGCCCCCTCTCTCACTCCTACTTCGTCTTTGCCTCGAAATGTGGCATTCAACAGGGCTTCCACGGTTCCACGCTGCTTGCGGTGGTGCGGAATCCGCGCCGGTTTGCCGCTACGCGCGCGGCTCGGTGCGGGGGGATGCATCGGGGAAATGATGCGCAGATTGGCCGGATCATCTCAAAAACCACCACCCTCCCGCCTCCTAGCCCTCCTCTTCCTCCTCTTCCTCCTCTTCCTCCTCTTCCTCCGCCACCTCCTCTTCCTCCACTACCTCTCTCGTCCCCCGGCCCGTGCTCTTCCGCAGGCAGCGCTCCCCCGTTACTCTCTCGCACCCTCATCGCCGACCGCGACGGTCGCCAAGGGATGGTGGAATACAACCCCCACCGCCACTGTCACCGCTGCCGCCACCGCACCATCGCCGAACAACCATCCCGACTGCCACGCAGCCGTCGACGACGAGTGACTGAGTCCTCCGATTATTATCTCATTTGCCGCCACGGCCAGCGGCACGCGTCGGCGTCGGACTCTCCGTGCCGTATCCTTGGACGACCGAGGAGGGATCCATAGATCGCGTCTTACCATAGATCCCGGCTGACCGATAAATCGTCGTGCGTATCATCGTTTACGAAGCGGCACCAACTTTGAGAATCCCGCCGCTCTCGCCGTCGTCGCGCGTACAGGTGAGTGCGACCCTTGAGGACCGCTGGACCGCTCTTTCGCCGTGTGTCATCGCGTGCATCGTGCATGTCATCGTATGTCGTCGATAATTCGCGCAACGGCACGGAAAAACGCCAAAGAGTTTAATGCGAAATAAAGAGCGCAATTTTGCAATCGAGCGCGCAAGAGTTACAACGTTACAAGTTACATGCACCATTTATCTTATCTAGATTTCGTCATGACGAAAACTATCGTGCAGATTAATTGTTTCGAGACGGAAAGATCTTTAGCCTGATTTGTTTGCTCGCGAGTCGGGATTTAATTAAATTATTTACGACACTTGCGTGATAATTTAATATTTGTTATAAGTTTGGTATTTTTTGGTGAAATAATTTTAGGTAGTGTTCTTTCTTTTTAACGTAGGCAAAATATCTTTCCTCACGGGGGAAGCGACGTGATGATTCTCTGTTACACCTCTATTACGCGCCATACGCACCGTCTAATGACGCCGTAATTGTACCGCTTAACTGGCTATTTCATGTCCTTCCCGTTAAACATCTGCCGTGCATATCGCATCTGCATGATAATCAAAACGATCGATTCCGCAAACGCGTTGTTTTCTTTTCATATTATACAAGAATATATAACGCAATTAACGTGATTACCGCGCGATGGTCGCAATAATTTTCATCGCGTAACAATCATTCGTGCATTCTTTAGTGGGGTTACCTCTGTCTATGATAGTGGTTCGATCTCTCGCATAACGTGGCCGTAATCCTTATCCCTTCATCGGGTCTCACAAGTCGCCAAGAGATTTAATTTTTTATATAACACTAAATGAAATGATATTTAAATGGTATAGTTTCATTAAATCGACATTGTCTCTTTTCGAATGTAAAATTCTTCCAATTTTTTAGACACTTTGTCTAATATTAACATCTATACGCGCATTCATATCTCTCTTTTCAGTACTTTTATCCTTTACGCTACGTAGATACATCTCTAGAATTTTTGATTCTGATTTGTATTTCGAGAAAATTTATCAAGGATTGCTAAATAAATAATGTTGACTGTTGAGTGATAATAATAGCAAAGTGTCAAAAGGTATAAAAAAAATCATTCAAAGTGACGAAAGAGCACGCGTGTCTGACGATTATCTTATTTCTTGGGGGCGCAACATCTCCAAGGATCTCGTCCTTCGGCGAGTCATTCGGCGAGCAGGTTCCTTCGTGTGACACGGAGAATAGGACGTTTGAATTACGCAGAGAGTTCAACCATAAAAAAGTTCAGATTCTGCTTTTCGACCGACGGTTTTTTCTTCTTATGCAAAGCAAGGTGCGCTGTGAACTGCGAGAGCGCCCCACAATAAAAATATTTATGTGAATAATAAAAGAATTGCGCATCTCTTCTCGAAGAAAAGCTGAAGGCGCTAACTTTGAAGTGTGAAGATAATCGGTATAAAAAGATACGAGATTTTAACTTGCTTTAGACTTTAGACTTAGACATTACTTACTGTATGGTGATGCAATTAGTTGAGCTAACTACTTATTTTAAAAGTGACGTAAAGCTATTTTTAACATCACAAATTTTTTGTAATGCATTACATATCGATTTCGACAAGATTAAGTCGATGCTGATGGACTTATCGATTTCAAAATAACAAGTTCTTAAGCGGACTGATTTTTGAGGATACTTTTGGACCAGGACACGCGTGTACGTATTTTGGACTAGGACGTGTACGTATGTCGTATGCAATACAACAACAAGGAATATTTTCAGAATACTTTTAAACAATATTTTTAGACAAGACAACTGTAAAAAATAATGGTGAAAATGGTTAGCGATCGAAAGCGTCGAGAGCTGCGCTCTTGAGCGGAAGAAGCGCACGTCTGCGATGTGTCTATAACAATGCGAAAATTGCGAAATGAAGTAGGCTGCCGCAAATTAGATGACGACAATTGGGTCAAAATATTTCTTTTACAATTTTATAAGAAATACTATATCCTAGCGAAGAGGTAAATACGAATGACACTCGCGATCTTGAAAATAAAAATGACAATGTGATACTTAACAATTTACACAATAAAAGTCTACAAACAATATACCTACGTATGTATTTGGCGTAGAAAGAAATTATATAAAGAAATGTCAAATTACATTGATCAAAATGATAGACAGACTGCACGAATCTTCTGTATAGTCCATGTGTAGTCCATGTAGTCCATGTAGTCTATATGAAAGATAATATAGTGAAAGGAGAGAAATATATATATTATCAAGTTGAATATAAAAATCAAATAAGAGACGCGTCGTGTGGTTCATTATTTCACCTCCCATCGCTTTGCATCTCGCGATGGGAGAGAGATAGGGACGATAGGGACGATAAAGAGAATGCCGAAAGGAGGTTACAGGAGTAGAAAGAAGAGACGACGAGGAGAGGACGAAGAGAGCTGAGAAAGATACGAGATGCGAGATCAGAGTTGAGGAGAGGGTGACGGCTGACGGCAGAGGGTACCAGGGCCAGGGGCGGGAACGAGGGCGGCAGGCCGAGGGAGGTAGAGCAGCGCGAATGCAAATATTCGCAGCGACAGAGATTGAAACAATCCGCCAATTAGAATCGTCGACGCGAACGGGATTATGCAGATTCGCGCCGCCCGCCCGGTAGCGGTCCCGGTGACGGGACTGGCAGCTGCCGCAACGCGAGCGAGCTTAATTCAATCCGCCGAGTTGTCTTATGAATCGTAAACCGGCCTTCCCTCGCGCGCCGCCGGCCGCGTGAAATCGAGATCGTCTCTCGTCTCCTCTCCACGGTGACGACACTGACGACGCGTCGTCGACGTCGCCGCGGAGTGATCCGCGCGCTCCATCCTCCATCGTCTCGCTCGCCTCGAGCGGAATAATAATATCAAGTCGTTCCGTAAAGTACCTTTACGATCTTTGGAAAGCTCTTCAACCGGTACCATTGTCTCTTAAACGAGTCTCCGTGCGAGAAAAAAATCGCCGCGATGCCCCGGAGGATTTTCTCTTGCGGATTTCCTCCAGGCGAACGCCTCTCCGGCCTCTCGCGTAATCGTCAACTTAATACCGGGAAATCGAGAATGCCCGACAAAAAAACGCGATCTCATTTTTCTTCAGGAAAATAAGTGATGAAAGTAACGAAAATTTGAATAATCGCAATTTTAATGACTTGAATTTTACGATTCGAGATTTCATCGAGTTAAAGAGGCTGATCGAGAAAATTTTTAATACGTAAAGAGAAACGCAGTCTTGTCATCGCGACTATAACTTGGACTATAACGTGTATCGCGCAATACGGATGGACGGAATTATGGCGGTGGCGGCAACGGGTATTTATCACGAAGAGTAAAACTGACAGCAGTCCATTTCCCGTTCGTCCTGCCTGTCTGGCTGAACATAATATCTCCTGACGAAACAACGTGGACGCCGTTTGTTTGGGAAACAATGGACCGAAACAATGCCCGATCCCCCCCCCTCTCTCTCTCTCTCTCTCTCTCTCTCTCTGTACGCGCGGACGCGCGGATACAGATCTCCTCTTTCTCTTTCTCCCTGCTTTCCATGCCTCGCTGCTCTTCGGTCTTTCCGCGTTGAAATCTTTTCAGGAACCTCTGCTCTCTGTTACGAAGAAATATTTCTTCGACGACCGCGACGGGGACTGCAGTGTGGTCCCCGCGCCGCGAGAGTTTTATCTGTCGCGATCCGCATCATCTTTTCGCGTCGTCTAAAAACATGAAATTGAGAAACCGAAATTATCCTCAAGATTATCGTATTTTCAAAGAATAATTTATCTGTTCCGCTTACATAGACATTCCTTCCGTAAAAATCAACGGAAACATATGTATATCGTATGATGCGAATGCAACGGCGAAATAACGATCCATCTTCAATAGCTGATCTTTACAGTGCAAGAATTTGCGGAAAGACAAAATGATGAGCGCGGGAAAGGATATCAATTGAAATGCCCGCGTCAATGAATTTACGCGAGAAATATATCCCTGATAACTTGGCGGAAATCCTCATACTCATCGGGCGAAAGCGAACGTGTACTTGACAGAAATTAGTATTCCTTAATGGCTTAATGGATGACGCGATACCCGGCTGGTTCATCCCGCCCTACCGTAGATTCCGCTCTTCCTTGGTCTTAGACTTAAGGCCGGGAGCCATTCAATTAATTTCAGAAGACAATGGTAGCTCACTTCCACATTGGCGAATCGTGCCTGTACGCGAGTTTCGTACACACTCATTACACGATGTTGTCAAACGACGCGCTACTCTGCGTCGCTTGCAGGATATTCACGATTACTGGGAAAAATGAAACACGAAAATCCGTCTAGGCCCTAGGCGTCTTAATCCGTCTTTTGTAACTCGTTAAGAATCTTGTTAATCTCAGACAGAGATAATAAAACCAAATTGTAACATATAAAAAGTAATGGAATAAAAATAGTAGAATTAAAGTTATGATGAACAAAGTTCGCTGATTGTGCGTGCATCGTAGATCCGTAATTCAATTTGTGGCTGAAATAGCAATAAATGAAAAAGATTCGCGGACGGGACGTGGCGAGATGGCGATTGTTCAATTAAATTACCTTATATTATAAATTAAATTGAAGTTAATCCAAGTATCCGATGATAATCTGATGACAATGCAATTACGAATCTTAGAGATTATTCTTTTATCAAAATAGCCGCCAAAATGACGACGACCACGGGCGACCCATCGACGCTGAAGACTCCGGCTTCCCTTTCGGGCGGTGATCTCGTTTCTCGTCTACTGGCGGCCACTCCTCCGTATCTGTACAACGTGCCGCTGACACCTCATAGCTTCTTCTTCAGCGAAATGTTACGCTCCTTCGTGCAGGCCAAAGCGGAAGTATCGTCGGCTGGCGGCGGCGGTGGCGGTGGCGGTGGTGGCAGTGGTGGCGGCGGCGGTATTCCAAACGCGCCGCGACGCCGCAAGCGATCCTGGCGAGACGCCCGAGACAGGCCATTGGAGCTCACGACGAAGGAACGGTCGCATCATCATCATCATCATTATCATCAGCATTCGGACAAGTACTATCACTCGACGGCGCAGCAGCAAACGCCTCAGGTACCGTCGGAGACTCGTCTGGAGAACGACGTCAAGCGATCCGACACCTACCTCGACACGATGGAGAACAAAGTCGGCGCGACATTCGATCAGAAGCCCAACTTTGGCGGCGACATCCTTAAACCCATCGACGAGAACAAGACCGAATTTCCGCGGCACGGTAATAAGAGTTTCTTCGACGAACGACCGCGGCACTTGGAGCAGGTCCAGCCGCCGGAGAACGTTTTCCCTGGCGGAGAAACGCGGAAGATCAAGCCGGAGGATTCGCAGCAGCAGCAGCAGCATCAGCATCAGCATCAGCATCAGCAGGTGGACCGCAGCGGAGGTAGAAATTGTAATTTCGACAGCGGCAGGAGTTACGAGAATCGTTCGAAGAGCATCGCGCTCGGTCAGGAGGTGTCCTCTCTGCAAGTGTCGGATCAGAAAAAGTTGGACTTGTCGCGGGCAGGCCCCTTCTTGCCCGGCATGCCGGGCAGAGGATGCGAGGGCGTCCTTCAGGGCGTGAAAGGCTTCGCTCTGCCCGGCGCCGGCGGCGTGTCCAGCCCGGCGGAATTTCTACCCGGACCTCTGTGGTACCCACCGTATCCGATGCCGCAATCCTATCCCGGCATCGATCCCCTGCACTTTTTCATAGACTTGCGCGTCTCTGGCCACATTTGGGATCGCAAGCACGCGAGCGAACGGCAGCTATCCTTCAAGAGCAAACATTGCTCGGCCTTCAGCGTCCCGCAGTCTAAGGAGTGCGGTAATCGGCCGTTGAATCTTACCCGCGACGAGGCCACCACGTCGAAGAATCCGGACACGGAAAACACGCGGGGTACCAATTATATTTTGAAGCACCTCATGAAAACATACCAGGACATTCAGCAGATCAAGACCTGCAGAACGGACGCATCGATGGAGAACGAGGAGAATTCGAAGGAAACGCAGCAAGGTAGGATATATATCGCGGCATTTGCGTTTTCACCTATTTTTCTTTATTCCCCAATTACTATCGCTGCTTTTTTTAATCTTTGCGAATTCGGTTAGGATCAAAATTAGTCAATTTTGCTTGACATCGGTGATATATGTTTCAAAGTATTTTCGGTAAAATAATAGAAATATCATAATTTCTATTGGCGATTGTCTTCTGTTATTAAGATTTTGAAAAGCATACTCCTCCCATTTTTGCTCATCCAATATTCTGGTCGTGAGATAATTGCTATATATATATATATAGACATTGTCTTCGCTATTATATTTTAAAGAGACGTATATACGGTATGCCGCGATAAAACATTCGTAATATCGTGATGGTTTTTCAAGCTGGCGAGGACCCTGCGAAGGTAGAGGATTCCGGCAGTACGACGACAAATTCCGAAGAGGAGAGAAAGGATTTGCGGGCTCTGATCGGTCTCGAGCTAGTCGTAGACTACGTGAAAGAACCGAAGGATGATTCGTCGAGCGAGCAAACGTCACGAGTAACGGAATAATAACTTACCTGTACTCTGTAACCTGTAACGAACGCAATTTGCAAAGGACGGCGCGCCGCGGACGGTCTTTCCACTTTAATCACTAAAATATAGTAGTAGCGTTGTTATTCGCATTCTCTCGTGTAACACCTTCGAAACTGCACCCGCGATGATATTCTTTCGCCGTAATATAGTACCTCAGGCAAAATAGGACTCGCCAGACTGTGCGCAAAACTGGACTTGCTTCGTACGCACGTAACGTGTTTTCATGTGTGATACATTTCCGTACGACGCCGACGCGGACGCGACGATTCGAAAGATATTCGCTTTCTATTGGTGCGCGAAAACGTCTTTCTTTCTCGTACAAATAAATACACTATTTCTCGTATTTCTAACAGTGATTTATCGCAATTTAGCGCTATTTATTGAAGATGTTTGTAAAACTTTCGCGCACTTATACATTTGTCAAGTATCACTCCGGTTGGACGTCTAAAACAGAATTGCCTTCCCTGATTTGATTCGCATACATTCTAAGCAATTTAAACAATCAAAAAAGAAGCTACGAATAAATTCTTGGCGAGAATGAAAGGGTCGCATTTTAAAGATCGCATCGGAGTGAAATTCGCTCCGATGCGAATTCGACATGTGATATGTACTGTAAATATTATAATAGTATCCCGATGTATTTATATGTATCGATAGAAAGTACTCGTTGTTGTAAGTTGAACGTAATAAAAGCAATACGATTTAACTGCATAACGTTCGTCCTTTATCAGCTCGCGCTTCCTCGTAAATCGCAATAAAATGAAAGTTTAATTTTAACGCGCGAGTTACGTGCTATCGTGATTAGCTATGACGCGAAGCTCCAAGATCACTTCGCCCTTATTGTTGCCGTTCAGCTTCATCAATTTCCGGCCTCCTTGCGGAACGAGAATGACGTCGTCCAAGCTGCCTCTTCTGGTAGCCGGTTCGGTTAATCTGTAGTACGCGACCGGTCGATCCGCGTTCTTGCTCAACTCGACATACGGCTTTTCCGGGGCGACGAGAGTGTATATCTGATCAAGTCGACATATAGCACTGTCAAACTTAAATTTACATCGTCCAGATACATCGAATACACAGGGCATATAGGGCATATAGGAGATTCACTTGAAGATCAGAGGGTCACAAAAAAAGAAAAAAGATACGAAAAATACTAACGCGTACACAATTAACATAGGACTTCGTGACCTTTGTATATTTTGTTATGCTATCGTTTTAGATGGAATAGTTTCCAGGTTTTTAAGTTTACCTTTCTGGTCGGAGATACGACGCCGACGTTCTCGTTCTCGTTCTCGAGGGGATCTCCCGCGGAAAAAGCCAGATCCAGATCGCGAGAGGCCTGCTGTTCCACGATCGGATAGATCGCGTTGTTTCGCGCCCCGTCTACATTCTCCAGGTAATAAACTCCGCCATCGACATAGCTCGCGACAGAGACGGCGATTACAAAGAGAATAGCGCACCTCATATCCGATAGCACCGGCTTCGATTCGAAGATACGACATACGACGCGCGAAGAGTCCGCGAGGATAATGGAACAAAAGTTTTCAGAGCGGTAACAGAACTGACAGATGTTGGACTCGCTAATCCGCGAATAAGACGATTATCGTGTCGTCGCGCACAGAAACAATTAATTAAACATGCGTGACGTTCTTGCGTGGGCGGGATTAAAATGTTACCGTTCGCGCCGCGACGACACTTGTCGAATATCTCTCTGCAGTCTGCAGGTAAATAATTTCAAACGAGAGATAAATGCCAAATAATTCCAGCCGGAAAAAATTACGCGCGAGCACTAATTCAGGATACGGTATGCGAAACACGGCAGAAAGAAATACTTGAACAGGTGACAACAGCTGATAACGTCAATCGTTTTATGAATAAAGAATATTCGACTGATCGCTCTCTAATGTAGAGCTCGTAGAGGATGAATGAAATATCGATGTTGAAGTAAGATTTCCAAACGTCTCGTAACTCGTAATGCGTTCGCGAAAAAATGGATGTTTTTCTTCCAAAGTGTACCTGTGGAACCGCGAATGTGTGTCGCGAATCGCTCGATTCGTTTCGCGTAAAGCAGCTCGCCGCGTCTTCCGCTCCTTCCGCTCCTTCCGCCGAAAGAATCGAGGGACGAGAGGTACAACGTACAACGTACAACGCGCGTTATTGGGGCGCGACGAGAGATTAAAAAACGACTTTTTTTTTCGAGGAGAGACTGGAGAGAGGATCGCTTCCATTGCGACCGGGGTAGTTGCATCGCCCGGGCCCGGATCCTGAATAATGCATGAAATTTGTTCCCCGGAATCGAATCGCGCCTCGTCACCGGCGCGACGGCACGACGGTACGACGGCACGACGACAAGAGAGCGGGCATAAATCTAAATAATTTCAACCCTCGAATTTTTATTATTCCTATGACTGCGATGGCGCACACGCGCGCACGCATGCATTCGCACACGTCCCGTTCCGTACTTTGTGGGTGTGTGGCCCCGTGTACCTCGTGCCTCTCGTGCCTCTCGTGCCTCTCGTGCCTCGTGCCTCGTGCCTCGTGCCCCGTTGAATATGCATGCGCCGCGCGCTTTCCGCACTTGGGAGTGTCGGACCTTTGTGCACCTACCCCGTCGCGCCGCAGCCCGCAGCTTATATACACTATATGCACTATGCACTGATGCACATCGCGCTTCTTGCATCGACTCGCACGAGTCGCACGGCCTCGTAGACACTCGTTAGCATCACCGTTACAGGGCGTTACATCGTGCAGACAAGAGCGTTTATGTATGACGACGGTCGACGGTCGACGGTCGACGGTTTATCAATTCCGCCGCTATTGAGGGTTTTGCCGGATTTAAAACGCATTTTAACGCGCGCGTTTAATGTCATATGTCGCACAGTTTGAGAATCAATAACACGTGAGATATACGTCATACGTCGTTTCTGGATGTAAAAAAAGAAACCAAGCGTCTACCCGCGAACACGCACGTTTATTTAAAATTAAGGAATTGGATACGAATTGGATGTTATTTTGTCACAATCTTCACGATCGACACGCGCGATTTTATATATATATATATATATATATATATATATATATATATATATCGTAAGATTTTTTTTTCGGCGTAATACGAATACCATGATTCATGAAAAAGATACGTGGCCGTATCTTCGTCCAAAGGAAAATGTAATATTTGAATTTTTGAACGGAGAAGTTAGTTATTACTCACTCGGATCGCGGCGGATCGCGATAAATCACAGAAGGAATTAACGAGCGGCGAAGATGACACTTGGTCCCCTCCTCGTCTCATCTCGTCTCGCGTCTCGTCTCGTTCCATCCTTGGCCGTTTCCTTCGCCGTTTCCAGCCCCACCGGTGAAATATGGCCGGCAACTTTTCTCATACTTGAGAATTTTCCTGAGCGGCAGTAGCGGCCAATCCCACCGTAGCATATCGTCGTATCGTCGAGAACCTGGAGAACGAGAATACGACGAGAGCGAGAGTAGGGGCAAGTTATCAAGCGTTCGCGGGATGAGTGCTATAACATAACACTTTGCGAGGGAAGGAAAGGAGCGATACACCTCTTTTCTTATGTAATGTTGGTGTATATATAAAGAACGATCGCGAGGGCTTTCCGTAGATATCATCATCATCATCATCATCATCATCACCTTCCTTCGTGATTGCCTCCTATGAAAATTATTATTCACGTCGCTATATAATAAAATCAAGGGAAAATATATATGCGTGAAAATTATTAAACGTATAAATACGCTCCCCCCCCCTCTCTCCACAATCGATAACTTGAATCTTTTCAGGATATGTTATGAATTTTGAAAATCGATAAATAACGATAAGTATTAATTGGTTAAGAATACTTTGCTTATGCATATACGTAGATATATCTCTGTGTGTAAAGTAAAGGTCAAAATAATTTGCGATGTAGAATAAAATGTGGTTGGGTTAATTTCGTAAACTTTTATTTTTAATACTGCGCAATTTCAATAATTTCAACTATTCTTAGTCTAACTGTAAGACATACGTCTCGCATAACAATCTTCTTTAAAATTATGATACAGCATTTCTACTATTTAATTTACATGGCTATAATCTTTACAATCTCTACAAAGACCTTTTCTCTGCACAATTTAAACGATTTGTATTATATCGGTTACATACAGAACCGTGTTCGGTCGATGCAGTCGATAGACGATAGTAACGGTGGCGCACGTGCGTTTCTTATAAATTTGATGAATTTATAAAGAAAGTTAAATGCAATTTCGTATTTGACAAATCATTGAAATCAAGTCGAATTATCAAGTCACATTGAATCGAGAGAATATATCTAGGAAGCGAGAAAATCTACATGCACACATATAGGGTGCGTTCGGGCAGCTCGCTACCACGTCTAACTCCAAGCCTAACCAAATAGTAAAATAAAGCAAGATCGTAAAGAAGTATTAATACCAGCAGTACTTAGGGAATTAATAAATCGTCTGAAAACGATTATGACGCGATACATATATATGTATATACCTATGTATGTATACATATGTATATACCTGTGTGTATAATTTTTTTTTCTGTTATTCCGCATCATGCAATTATATTTCTATATGTATAATCCATTTTATATTTGTAGCCAACTCAACGTTTACAATAGAAAACTTTGAAATTAATTTCCAGATAAACAGATGCAAACAATTTACTGCCACTGTTCGTAGAGCTTTCAAACGCTAACGCTAACGCTACCGTTACCAATGCACTATCTCGAAAGGAAAGCGTTGGTAACGCGCAATTATGACCTACAACATTACGATCAGTGACGTTACGATAGCGTTTGCTAGCGCTACCGTCTAGCTCCGCAAACAGCTTGTAGCGCTAAATAGCGCTTTAGCGTCTCCCCGAACGCACCCATGGACGACTGAAAGAATACTTAACGATACGCAATCCGTCAATTCCGATTGCGAGTTTATAATGGAGACGCACGCACGAAACTGCATGCGCTACGACAGATGGTAGAAAATAGCGATCCCTTCATTGCAGACGCACGAATTCTACGAGTATTTGGCAGTTGAAATTTGAGCCAACAAAATGTCTGCCTTTTATTTGGTTTGCGCGGAAACTTTCTTACAAATTTCATTGGTATACTCGCTGCACTTGGCAGTGCCGCCTAGATCGCCAGTCAGATACTTGGCTTCCTTAATAGTGTCATAAGCAGCATGCTCGATGATCTTGGCGTGATTGGTCAAGCCCATATATTTGAGCATCATCACCGCGGAGAGCAATAACGCCGTGGGGTTTGCCTTATCTTGGCCGGCAATATCGGGCGCCGTTCCATGTACCTGTACAATCAAATTTACCATTTTGTCACGTAAAGTAAAATTAATATAAAATTTATTTATATATTCGTAATAACTGTACCGATTCGAACAAGGCTCCGTTCAGACCAATGTTCCCGCTGGGTGTCAGACCGAGGCCCCCGACGAGTCCAGCGCACATATCAGACAAAATATCACCGTACAAGTTAGGCATGACGAGCACGTCGTATTGGCTTGGATCTTGTACCATGTTTAGGCAAACTGTATCCAAGTACCTCTCCTCGAACTTGACAGATGGAAACTTTTGTGCGGCTTCTCGACAACACCTCAAAAACAAACCGTCCGACATCCTCATGATATTAGCTTTATGTACAGCAGTAACCTGTGAAAGAAATCGATTTTAGTTAGTCTGATAGACACACACACACACACACACACACACACACACACACACACACACACACACACACACACACACACACACACACACACACACACACACACGCACGCACACTTGCCACGGCGCTTCGCCGTTTGCGAATATCTCAACTTTGCGAGTACCTTTTTTCTATTATTGTCTGTGGCATATTGGAAAGCAAATTCTGCTACCCTACGAGAGGCTTCCTCGGTGATTAACTTAATAGATTGTACAACGCCTTCTACGATCTCGTGCTCTATACCCGAGTATTCACCTTCCGTATTTTCTCTGATAGTGACGACGTCGACGTTGTCGTACAGTGTCTTGTACCCCTCCAAGGATAGGCATGGTCGTACATTGGCATACAAATTAAATTCCCTGCAAATTTTTACAAAGGGCGATATAAGACGCGTATATTTTATTTCGCGAGCGAAGCAGCGTAAAAGCAAAGGAGCAATTGCGCGCGCGCTTATCATGATATTACGGTTACGTAAGTATGTATATGCATTACTTTGGACAGCTGCGCTATTGTACAAATTCAGCCGATATACTCGCGTATCTCGCGGACGTAATTTAAATTACGCTTGATTGCACATAATTCCGGGATGCTTACTTTCTGAGCGCAAGATTGAGAGATCTGTGACCTTTCCCAATTGGAGTCATTAGAGGTCCCTTAAGACCGATTTTATTCCTATTTACTGAATCGATGGCCGCTTGTGGTATACCGAACTTGCCATCTGGACCCTTTACTGGCGTTACGTCAACTGATTCCCATTCTATCGGCACCTATTTTTTTTAAAGATAAATTGAGAAAAAATTGTTATAAAAGATAAAAAGGAGCCTGTTTAGAAGAAGCAAAAACATGTATATATTTATACTAATATATTTATACTAATAACACATCCAGATAAGAATATCAAACGTGTATACTGTTAAAAGAGATATATTATGAATTGAGTAATCATATTATGCAATTTAAGCCTTTTGATTATTATAAGCTAATTGGTGGTGAAGAAAGATGTTTTTAACCAATAGAAAACATTTGCTCTCCTAATTCTATAGAATTTCAGAAGAACGAAAGACAAATAAATAACATTAAAATAAAATTAAACTATTATTCTAAATATTCCAGTTAGAGTGACAGAAGATTAATTCCTTCAAGTTATATAAATCTATAATCAAAAAGATATTTGTTAATAATTCTTGATTCACTGAAGTCTACATTCAATACGTTCGATTATCATTGGATGGACTTGTAGCTTGTACATACATAAGAGTAGGAGTAAAATAAAAGCCTTCAAGTTGGTGTTAGCACAAGTCGGAGGATGGCTATGTTGTGATTATTCTACAAGTCTAGTGTATACAAGTCAAGTACATAGTGGCATCTACTGTGTTTGTGATGAGTCGGTCAATCTTGTCGCTTGTCGCGTTAGCTAAAACACAAATGTATCTCACCTTGGCGGCATCGAAGATCTTTTGCACGGCAGCGGAAATTTCGGGTCCGATGCCATCTCCAGGAATGAGGGTGCATTTGTGTACCTTGCTGCTGTAGAGCCGTGCACCGGTGATTTTCGAAGAGATCTGCTGATATCGACGTACGTAACGGTTTAAAAAGATGACCGGAAAGATTCCGAGAGGATTCCGGTGAGACTCCGTGATTCTCCGTGCCACGGACTCAACGGAGTATGAAAGAACGATCTTTACGTTGACCCGACAACCGTGCAATTTCAAAATTGCACGATTCACCGATATTATGCCGATTAGAATATCCGGTTTCCCAATGCAGAGGAGAGGACCGTTAAGATGGGGGAAACGGGGGGCTGGACGGAATTAGAACATTAAACTATATCGCGGAGAAACAGCGACGAAGATAGATTTGTAGAAAGAGAGGGAGAGGGAGAGGGAGAGAGCGAGAGAGAGAGAGAGACACACACAGAGGGTATGCGTAAGACGTAAGAGCGAAGGCAAGATAAGGCGAGATGGAAAATGGTAGAACGGTAGGTGCGACCGTGGCCGGCTCGAGGAGTTCTAACCTTGCTCGGGGCTAGGAGGACCGAGGACGTAGAGACGGGCAGGATTACGCAGGACGACGACAGTTCCTTGGGTAATTTCGCGGACGGGGCGATTCGCGGCACCTACTTACTGCTGTACGGATCCACTGGGCTGCCATGGTGCTCAGCTGCTCACTCGCAATGTCGCGTCTCGCGATTGACGCACTGTTTCGCAGTTCGCACAGAGTCCTGTCGGAGTCACGGAGTACGGACTACCGGGACCGGAAGTCGTCGCCCCGCCGGGCCACCGTGCCGCCGTAAAGTCAGGAGCCGCGATTGGCTGCTCGCGAGTCGAGCCCCCGCGTCCCAGCCAATCACGTACGAACGCTCTGAGCCGCCGGCGAGCGGCCGCGGCATACCAGACGGTTACCGTTGAATTAATTCAATTGAAGCTTTGAAACGACGTTACACCTGTAAACTCGGTGTGTGGCCTCGCGGTTTGTTGTTTTCGTCGGTGCTCGGCGAGATGTTCTATCAACGCCTGCGAAAGTTACTCATTATCTCCGATCAACCAAACGGGTGTCTGACTAGCCGTTCATTTGACTCGCGTAGTAGTCGCCCACCCCACCAGCCCCACCTCGTACATTTCGTCGCCAGTGTCGCCACTCACTCGCCGCCATCGTAACATTCGTAACGCGGCAGACACGAGACGGACCGGCTCCCGAACGAGTGTCGTCGTGACTTATAATTGGTGAGTAATATGTATTAGCTTTGCATTTATTGTGCGCGTGTGTGTTTGCCGCGGTATTTATCGCGTAATTCGGCGCGATGATTCTTGAAAATACGTATTTCACGGTAATTATTCGGTCGAAGCTTTATCGCGCGGGCATTCGCGAAAGTGACGAGCGTCGATTTTCGAGTGTCGCGGATATCGCGGATATCTAGTGGCGTCGCGACTTAATTATATAATTGGTGAGTAATATGTATTAGCTTGGCATTTATTGTGCGCGTGTGTGTTTACCGCGGTATTTATCGCGTAATTCGGTGCGATGATTCTAATTATTCACGGTCGAAGATGTATCGCGCGGGCATTCGCGAAAGTGACGAGCGTCGATTTTCGATCGTGTCGCGAATATCGCGGATATCTACCGAGAAGTGATACGTCTATTAATCGGAATGCGAAATAATAATCGCAGTAAAAGGCGAGCATACCGGTACTCGCTACTCGGAAGTTCGGAAAATATATAATCGCGAAGTTAAGCGCGGGACGCGCAGTGACGTCGCGTCGCTCTTGTCGTCTTATCGCGTGAAGTTGAACGCGCGGGAGACGATTCGAAACCCCCTTCGCCATCTTGATTATACGTTCTCCTGTCGTTTCCAGAACGCGGCGGACAGGGACACGGGACGGATCGGATCCGGAACGAGTGGCGTAGCGACTTTAATTGGTGAGTATAACACATGTACTATCTTTGCATCTAATATTTATAGCAGTATCTATCGCGAAGTGTATATTGATAATGCAAATCCGTGTGTTCGCGTAAATATACACAACTGTAGTGTCTCGCGCCAAGTACGCGCGGAGCGAGACGTGTCTCTTGATCCGTTCGAATGCGTATTTCGAAAGCCTTGTTCGGCCGTCCACCCCACGATCAATCCCACGAATTAATCTAGCGATGCCGCGTCGCTCTCGCGCTAAGTTAATCGCGCGAGAAATTTTTTACCGTCATCTCAGATATATTTCGTTGCATTTTTATTTGTGAAATATATCGCTGTTAATTATCGAATATGCCATAATTTCTTCTCTTATTTCTCCGTTGTCGCAATATGAGTAAGTACGCGTCGCGTATGATTAATTATTAATTTCGAGAGTATCGTGTAAAGTTTGGCAAAGCCGCGTGATTATTGTATTCTAGTGATTACTTGTAATCGTGATGTTTAATTGTAATCAATATTTTAGAGCACTGTCTAATATATATATACATCTTAAAAAAATATTTATAAATATATATGTATATTGCTTGATTACACCAATTTATAAAATATTTAATTTCGGACGAATATATATATATATATATATATATATATATATGGGGAAGAGATTAAAAGAAACACATGCCTAAAATAAAAATAAGTAACTTTTGCACGCAAGTACCATTTTATTTGTAATTTCAATAAATTTTTAATAAAAGAATAACATCTTAATGAAAATGGTTTTTTTAGATATTAACTTGTATAAAATTTGATAAGAGAGAGAGAGAAAGAAATCTAATCCTGATATAATTTAAACTATTATATAAATTTTAATTATTTAGAAATATTTGATGTATTAACAAGTTATATTTTATATATGGGGCATTCTTTGCTAAATCGGTCAGTCGCCGACCCTGACCCCTTTTGATTTTGCTCTTGATTTTTTTATTACAATCATGTAACTGAATTAAGTATTCCTGATTTTTTTCAAATTTTTATCTCAAGGTATATTCGAGATATAGATATTCAAAGTTTTGAAATTCATCCTCTCCGGAACATATTCAAATAACTTTACTTATATTTATCAGATCGTTAAAAAGTCATGAAATTAATCGAAAAGAAATTACATTTCCTTCCGATTAATTTCATAACCGATATTTTAACGATCCAATAAATAGAAGTAAAGTTACAGTTACAGCTATTTGAATATGTTCCGGAGAGGATGGATTTCAAAACTTTGAATATCTATATCTCGAATACGCCTTGAGATAAAAATTTGAAAAAAATCAGGGATACTTATTTCAGTTACACGATTGTAATAAAAAATTAAGAAGGTTCAGGGTCGGCGACCTATATATATTTATCATGTTAATATTAATCATGTTATGAATAATTTATTAAATATATTTAAAAAATCTTAAAACATAATCTAAAATATTTTATTAATTAGACAATGTATTAAACATGCAGTACACTATATACAGTACACTATATACACTATATACAGTATATTACATGTTTAATACATTGTCTAATAAATAAAACATTTTAGATTATATTTCAAGATTTTTTAAATATTTAATAAATTATTTATAACATGATTATTATCAACAAATTTATATGAAATATTACTTATTAATATATCAAATATTTCTAAATAATTAAAATTTATAATAGTTTAAATTATATCAGGATTAGATTTTTTTCTTATCAAATTTTATGCAAGTCATATTTAAAAAAGCATTATTAAGATATTGTTCTTTTATTAAAAAATTTATTAAAATTACAATTAAAATGGTATACTTATTTAAATAATTAATGTATGAAATAAAGTCTAATTGAATGATGAATAAGAAGTTTGATGCGTAAGAATTAGTCAATATCAAATCATTTATTTTTATGTTTCAGAAGATAACGACGCGGAAAGTGTTGCATTGAGGGAGCTGACAACGCGAAAGGACAGTCTGAGAGGAGGAGGAGGCTTGGGAGAGGCATCGGGCGCCAGCGGAACAACTTTGCGGTAAATTATGTTTTATTTTGTATAAAAATAATTTTTTTCTGTTTATTCTCGAATTGTTTTATTTCCCCGTGATTTAGAAATAATAATTAGAAGAAAAGAAGTAATTTAATATATTGTAGAAATTTATCCTTGTAAAGATCCTTTTCGTAAAATGTTTAATTATTTAAATTAATATCTAATTGAATAATAAAAAGTTTGATGCACATAGGAATTATGTTTTAAAACATTAGGTTTTTTGAACATCATCTTAATGTGAATTTTATGTTTGTATATTACAGATTCAACGTAGCTACGTGGCAGATATAATTCGCTGTTGCGCATCGGGGTTGGTGAGTGATGAATTAACTAATTAACATATTTATTGAGGTAACGGATGTGTGGTAACCTATAAAATATGTACCACAAAAATGTATACCACATAAATGTACCTTAAATGTATACCACGTATCTAGATAAATTTATGCAATTTAATAATAAAATATAAGTTTATAGCATTCCATACATCTGTTGCCTTAAAATGAATCAGTTAAAACAGATTAGGATAAGTTAATCTTGGATGTCTTTTTATTATTATATTTATATATTGATTAATTTAGGGTGTGTATACGAGAATGTATAGATACTCGTATGCACACACTGTGTATATAAAAACAGAATTTTTCGGAAAATTGAGAATACCATGAGGACAAATATTATTTATTGATAATTATATTAATTGATGATGTTATTTGGTTAATATTTAGAATCAAATAACATAATTTTTAATTATATGTATATGCACATAACATAATTTTTTACAAATATAAAAAATAAAGAAAACAAAGTAGAAGACAAATAAAAGTTTAACAATTAAAATCTTTTTAATTTGATGCTCTTATTTAAGTTACTCATGATATTCATATGTCGGGATCAACAAATAGAAAGAATAAAATATTTATATTGTTTCATATATGCAATAAGAAAATGAAAAAATAAAATAAAATAAAAAATAATTAAAGTAAACAATATTGTAGGTGATCATAATATTGAAAAATATTTATTACAAATATTGTATTAGAAAAGTGTAATATTGTATTATTCCTTTTCTCATCTACCTCTTTTCTATTATATTCTATTAAATATTTATCCAAGATTAAACTTTATATAAGTTAGTGCAAGGAAGCAATACATATATGTATACATATATATATACATATATACATATATCACGTAACTTTTCATATAATTTATTGATCTCGCTTTTTTCATATAAAAGACATGCTTTCAGTTATTCATTATATTATTACTTTTTGATGCATTGACTTTAGCCTAATCTGTTGTAGCTTATTCATATGTAGTGATTGATAACTGGATTTTATACCAGTTAAAGTAGTAAAGTGACGTGAGATCCAATATCTATTTTATTATGAAATAAAAGATTTTTTAAATAATTATCTTATGTATAATAGAATCAATCAGTTTCATCTCGCTTAAAAATGATTTTGAAACAATATATTATATAAAAAGTAATCTTAATAATTTGCAAAGTACAAAGTGATTATTATTATCAATTCTAATCGTGTGTGTGTGGGATTTTTATTATCCTTTTCGGATCTTACGTCATTCATCTGAATTTCTCATCGTTGCATGTTTCTTGATGAGATTCAGCAATATTAAATCGTTCGAATCGATGAAAATACGTATATTATGGGCTTTAGATTTTATCAAATGGCGGATCTGTTTATTTTCAAATTAGTTTTATTGTTTATATTATAAAGTTAATATTATAAATTTCATAATTGCGATCGAATCTCTTCAAATCAAAACGCTGTCGACATATAAATTTTTTTTCAAATTCAGATTTGTTTCAATCGGATATGTATTTTAATTACTGGATATATTTTAATACGAATAAATAACGCGTGTAAACAATAAATGCGCAATTAATTTGTATATACAATTGAGTTATTATTATTATTGTTAATTGGTTAATTCCATATTTAATTGAGTTAATTAATGTATGGCCCCTTCGCGACGCGTTCATGTTTCGCGCATCGTACATACAAAAGCGTAAAATCTTACGCTTATTGCCGGCAACAGGAGTATTTCTCTTCTTGTCGATTTCTGGCTGTATAAAGCCAGCGATATGGCCAGGTTCTACAAAAGGTGAGTCTATTCTGGCCAGAAAAAAGAAAACGAAGAGGATTTTACAAGGTAGGTTGGTGTGCACATCACCAATCAAAGTATAAAAAATACTTATATAAAGGTAAACCTATAAGGTTTTCTTACGTGCGATTGCATATAATCAGAGACGGAAAGATGCCGTCTCGAATTAAAAATCCCTAGCCCACGTAATTTAAACTTACACTAAAACTCCTAAACGGTCCTGATTTAATATTAAATTCGCGCACGATTTCGGGTAACTAATATACTAGATAAGGTATACTAGATAAAGATACGGGTAGGTAGGAATACGGATAAAATTAGATAAAAATCGGGTAAGTAGATAAAAATTAAATAAAATCGGGTAGTATATAGGGGTGTGGTTTTCAACAATAGAAGGAAACTTAGTTAATATAATTTTGAGAATCTAGGTAGGGAATGAATAAGTAAGCATACAGTAGGTAGGGATACGGGTAGGTAGGAATCGGGGGGAAGGGGGTGATTTAACAATGAAAAAAAATTTATAATTTTCTTTATAATTAAAAAATTCAAATTTATTTGTATAAAGATATATCTAATAATAAAAGGTTTAAAATACACTGCTTAAAAAATTAGGGGATCACTTTTTGTCAGTAAATTTTTGCCGATTTTTAAAACTGTAATTACTCAGCGAATAATTAACGTAAAAACAAGTTAAAAAAAAGGTTTTACAGGAAAAACTCTCTATTATAAGGTGCTTTTGTTCACTCAGGTTCATACTCAAAGGCGTGGTCAGTTTTAAATAAGGACATATTTGAGATATTCAAACTCTTGAAACTTACAGTCTTCCACCGCCTAACAAAATAATTGGCGAACATAATCAATAATTCCATCTCAAAGTACGGACTTTGCCCTTTTAAATGAAAAAAAAACTGTCCTACGCCGATTATTTAGCGAGATATCGCAATTTAAAAATAACCCTGTTTTTTTACGATTTTAGTCGTGCTAACACGATACCGCCGGCATTTGCGTAACCTGATGTGCACCCACGGGCATGTTGCTCAGTAAATTTTGCACATCATGTATGTATGTGTATATGGAGTGTACATGTGTACGTGTGTACATGTAGCGATTTTTTTTAGTAAGAAGTGTTGCCATTTTTTTGCCATAGGCACAAGCATCGCGCAATCTTGATTTCATATTGATGCATTTTTTTACATCAGATTAAAGAGGCACTGCGTAATTTTGAATAAATTTTTCAATCTGATGTAAAAAAAATGCATCAATATGAGATCAAGATTGCGCGAGGTAATACGGCAAAGAGTGACAACACTTCTTACTAAAAAAGAACCTCTACATGTACACATGTAACTCCCTATACACATACATACATGATGTGCAAAATTCCGACCGAGCAACCTCCCGTGGTGCACATCAGGTTACGCAAATGCTGGCGATATCGTGCTGAAATCATAAAAAAACAGGGATTACTTTAAATTGCGATATCTCGCTAAATAATCGGCGTAGGACAAAGTTTTTTTTTTTTATTTGAAGGGCAAAGTTCGTACTTTGAGATGGTATTAATGATTATGTTCGCCAATTTTGTGTTAGGCTGTGGAAGACTACAGATTCAAAATTTTGGATATCTCAAATACGTTCTATTCAAAGCTGACCACGCCTTTGAGTATTAACCTGAGTGAAAATTGGACAAAAGCATCTTATAGTAGAGGGTTTGCTCTGTAAAACCTTTTTTTAAACTTTTTTAATTATTCACTGAGTAATTACAGTTTAAAAAATAGGCAATTTACTGACAAAAGTGAAAAGACCCTAATTTTCTTTCGCAGTGTTTTATGTACAAACGATATATTCTGTCTGCGAAAGTGGATAAAATTAATTGCATAAAATTGTATAAGTATAATCTACTTGAATTGTCTATATCTAATTTATGTAAACTGGATTACACGAAATCGAAGCGCCGTATAACACGAAATATCTTAAATTAAAACGCGAATTGAATACTTTCTCTTCTTATTTTATATCCTTTCCTTGTAAGCTTCGTAATTTTATGTTGATAATTAATAATAAATATCGCATAATTAGATGTCACTGTCACTTATCAATACATATAATAAGTTAAGTTATATTTCTATCAATTGGACAATATTTTAGTATAATAAAAACGCATTTCGAACGTTT
Organism: Temnothorax nylanderi; assembly: GCF_030848795.1. Lineage (NCBI taxonomy): Eukaryota > Metazoa > Arthropoda > Insecta > Hymenoptera > Formicidae > Temnothorax > Temnothorax nylanderi. The sequence continues at coordinate 1,459 of NW_027249327.1, read as the reverse complement.
CGTGTAATCAGGAATTAATGAGATATCTTGAATGTACGCAATTTAATTAATGTGAAAAATAATGTGAAAATGTACATAGATTTAAATATGTTACAACGGATTTGATTCCGGGTGCATGTTGTAATTTTTACTGAATTCTTGTAAATGTTATATACACCGGCGTTAAAAAATACACGAACATTGATAAGAGCATAAAAAGAATTGACGCAAGATAACCATTGTTTATTTCTTGCCTCGGTAAGTTTATATAAATTCGTCAAGACCTTTTCCATATTACCATACTTTAATGTCTAGCTCTGTCGCGTTCTCTTCTACGATCTCGATCCCTTTCTCTCTCTCGTTCTCTCTCCCTCTCTCTATCGTCTCTTCTATGGCGATCTCTGTCCCTGTCCTTATCTTTGTGCGACGACGAGTGAGATTTCGGCGATTTGCTGCGTTTACGTTCTCTCCTGTCTCTATCTCTCTCCCTACTTCTCGATCTTGGCTTTCCTTCTCGATTTCTTCTCGGATCGGGAATGCCTCTTGTCCCTATCTCTGTGACGGTCTCTGTCTCGTTCGTGATCATCCGGCCTCTTGCGTGGCGTTCTTTAATTGGTGCAATCTCTTCTTCCTCTCACGATTCGATGCCATCATCCATATCGTCTTCCAATGCCGATATCTTCGCTTCTGCGTAACATAAGTAAACATATAACAGAAGGTTGGCTAAATAAAAGTAATATACTCAAGAAATATACTCAATAACGTACCTAGTTCATTATTTTCTTCTAAAACGTGTCTTTTTTGAATTCTCGTAAAATAACGTCGCAAGACCTCTCTTCTCTGAGAAGGTGTCGATGAATTCGTTCATGTATATGAGCTCGAATACGCCTTGCTTGTTCTGCATTCTGAGCTTTCTTTCTGCTATCGTTGAATAATGGTTCAAGGTATTTGTAACAGTCCTGGGAAGAACCAGTCAGTTCTCATATACAATGCACCCAAGCCCGAACGTACTTATACTCCTCGTTCTTTATAATTCGACTATGATGTCTTTCTCATCTGTATTTGAAGCATTTTCAATATAAGACAGAGAAATGGCGTAGGCTTCACATTGCCGCCGTATACCCCTCCTATAAATATGAAAGAATAAATATAAGTGAGACTAGAGAAAAACTTCTCACTCATATATATGGGTACAAATCGTAGTACGAGCAAGAACAAGGTGATCCCTCGTGCCAAAATAAGTCGAAATTGTAAAATACCGTTTTATTCTAGGCCTTAGAAAATCTATCAAGTACACTTGACATAATCAGTGACGATGTCAAGGTACTTGATAGATTTTCAAAACCGAAGCCTATCTAAAAACAAAGCCTCGTACAAAAAAAATTATTCTAGAAATTACCTGTGTTCTCGCTTGTACTAAGATTTTACATTCATCCTGTATTGGTAGAGTTATATTTTGCTTTTACTAACCTTAACTCCA